>NW_010539778.1:23295-40839 GCF_000687285.1 Phaethon lepturus
TATTATTTGCTGAGCAAAAAAGAAGTCTCCATTTAAGGTTTAAGATGGGCTATATCCCATTTATTTTACTCCCTGGGATAGGCCTGTGCAATGCATGCAACATGTTTTGTTAACAGTAAGATTTTTAATACACAAGGTAACTGCAGCTGCAAAATATTAAGTTTATGAGGGAAAAAATATCATTTTTACACTATTTGATTCACAGGTGAGAAGACTGAAGGTGTATATGACTGGCTGTAATCCTGAGGTATGTAAGGCACACTAACTTTTTGTTTTAAAACATAGGGACATGAGGCACTTTTGATTCTTTTTAGCCAAAACTGCATGTGCTCAGGAAGACCTAAATTTCTTTTTTTTTCCCTACTAAGATACCTATCCTCTGGCACCAAATTCAGTTGCTGGTTTTTTTCCATCAAAATCATGAATTTTTTTTATAACATTAAATGTTGACTCACAGCTGATGGAATATCCAACTCAGCTAAATTGTAACCCATGCTATTTATTTATTAATCTTTCTCTTTTAAATATTAATGATCTTACAATTGCACTAAGGAAAACAATTTAAAAGTGATGGAAGCTATACAATCAAGAGTATGACAAATAATTGGACCAGTGAAAGAAAACATCTCAGCAGGGCACTGTGATGGCAGATGAGCATTAATTTTTGTTAATAAAAAACAAATCAAGTCGTGGTTCTGCCAATAACCACCAACAATGTACTGGGACAGAAGAAAATAAGCAAATACTGTAGAGTTCAATAAACTATTTTACTTTCTGTAAACATATCTAAAGGACTATTAAAATCTTTTTTAAAAATTGCAACCTGCTTTTGACCTTATGAGACCACACTTCTCAATGCTTCAGATTCAATGCAGTTAATTAATTAACTTCAGTGAGCCAGTTGCATAGTAAATGAATACAGATTAGGCATTTAAAAGGTATTCTTTAAGAATTCATTGTACAATGCAAAATACATCTAGAGTTAGTGGAATGTCCTACAGAATTGAACAGAGATAAAATGAAGAGGTATTTATGTAGATAAATGAGTCTTATAGTCTACAAAATTTATTATTATATTCTTTTTGTAAAAATTAACATTTTTAAACCTCCCTTCAGACTTTTAATTATAACTTTTTAAAATTATAATTGTAAGCAGGATATTTGTGTCAATAAAAATGTATAAGGCATTTTCATAAGGTTTTTACTATTATATATTATAGTCAAATGATGTTAAATATCTAACAATTCATAACATAACATTGCCGCATTTATATGAGAGAATAATCTCAGTTATTTCTGTTTGACAAGCCAAACTACAGGAAACAATTTAATCTGAGCCTTTTTCAAGACCTGCAAGTCAAAATCATCGAAGGATCCAGCTATTCTCAGATAAATTGTACTTTTAGACATCTGCTTTTTTAAGGTGTTTGCTTATGCAAAGGAATATAAGGTGATAAACCTTTGGGTCTGTATGGACTGGTTGTACCATGGCTAACATAACATGGCCATGCAAAAGATGTCAGGAATAGTGAAAGAAATCTCAGTCACATCATAATTTCCAGAAGCAGCCTTTTCAATGCTCCATGTTTTATCTGATTGACATATTAATACTTGCATTAAAAAGTAAGTATAGATCATAACCAATATTTTTATAGTACATATTTTAATCCTTGAAGCTTCTGTAGATGTATAGCCTCATCTTACATTGTAGAAGTTCATAACTTTTCCAAGTTTTTTTTGTAACAATTCTTTACATATTTGCGTTAAATCATCAGTGGCTAAATAGCTTAAGCATTTTGAGAGAAGAAGATATAATATACACTCCCTCCATTCCCTCTTTAACAACATCACCAAACTCTTAAACCAAACTGGAACTACTTCAAAAAAATGAGTTAAATGTTGCACTCTCATCCTTTTCCAGATCAAGTTCTGAGTCTTCATACCTTTGGAGAGAGCTAAACATGTGTCTTTTTGCCAAATTTTAAAAGAAAATTTCCAAATTGTAGCAGAAGCATGCTTTATTAAATGAGAATATCAAATATGCTCAAGACTGAGTCCTTCAGCAGGGAAGTCACTGCAAGACAGACTTTCTATTCTGTGTTGTGGATGGAGTTTAAATGTAATCTAGTCATAGAGCTAGTCAGACTTATCAACTGCAGATTAGACACATGGGAATCTTTGCTACAAATCAGAGAGACCGATTTCCACAGAGATTAGTGGTTGATTGACTTCTTAACTGAATCAAACTTCACTGTGAACTCACATTTCCTGCAGCCTCTTCTCACTGCAGTTCTTCCACCTCTTCCAGTACCTTTCGTTAATTTTCCCGATATTCCTAGTTTCTATCTACATAAACTATCTTTGCAGTGAATGGAGAGACAACATTAGTTTTGGCTGGTGCTATATGTCTTTACTGGATATTGTACCCTCATTGCTCATGAGCTGAATGGGCCCATGGATTCTGAGACCCTGCAGCTCTGGGTATGTTAGGCTGCATTTGTGTACCCTGTGCAGGGCTGTCACAGACAGCAGTCCTTTAGTCATTGGAACAAAAGATTAATGAGAAAAGCTGGTAGACAGAAAGTAGGTTGTATGACTGTATAAACTGCATTTTCTTAGGTTAAAAAGTTAACGTCTGAGACAGTTAAAGCAGCTAACAGGCACAATTTGAGAACTGCATTTTAATACAACGTTGTCTACATTTCATGTAAGTCCTCACAAGGTCTTGTTTTGCATCAGGGACTCAGCTGTTTCTAGGAATGTGCTCTAAGGCTTTTATGGATGTGTCCTGATTTCATCTGGGATAGAGTTAATTTTCTTCCTGATAGCTGGTATAGTGCTGTGGTTTAGACTTAGGATGAGAAAATGTTGATAATATTTTAGTTGTTGTTAAACAGTCAAGGACCATTCAGCTTCTCATGCTGGCCTGCTAGTAAGAAGGCTGGGGGTGCATGGAAAGCTGGGAGAGGACACAGCCAGGACAGTTGAAACAAACTGACCAAGGGGATATTCCCTACCATATGACATCATGCTCAGTGTATAAAACCAGTGGAAGAAGAAAGAAAGGAGGGACATTCAGAGTGATGGCGTCTGTCTTCCGAAGAAACCATTACACGTGATGGAGCCCTGCTTCCCTGCAGATGGCTGAACACCTGCCTGCCCATGGGAAGTAGTGAATGAATTCCTTGTTTTGCTCTGCTTGTGTGCACGGCTTTTCCTTTACCTATTCTATTAAATTGTCTTTATCTCAACCCACAAGTTTTCTCACTTATACCCTTCTGATTCTCTCCCCCGTCCCACCATGGAGTGAGTGAGCAAGCGGCTGCGTGGTGCTTGGTTGTCAGCTGGTATTAAACCATGACAGGATGATATGAAATTACTCACCGTTGTTAATACTGCTTCATTTTCAGTTATGTCAGTGTCTGTGGAGATGCTAGAGTGCAAAAAATCACCTGCTTTCACTAATACTTGACTTGTGTAAGGGCGGACTTTACATTGTTTAAATGCCTGTTTCTTTCTAGTGTTGTATTTCCAGAACTACCTCCCATATTATTGAAAAAGTAGTAGCAATAGTCTGTATACTGCTGGCTGAAAAGTGTATTACGGATATTAGCAAATTCAGGACTATCGAAACTTTGTGGAAATGAGATTGATAACTAGGATGAGGCAGGTACAGGTCTAAGGATCCTTACTTTACAGTGAGTAATTAAAAAGACTTTTTAATCCAAATATAGATTCCTACAACATATATTCAGAGGAAACAGCTGTGCATCATGCTGTTATTTCAGATGACTGCACAGGTAACTTAGCAGTGCAATGATAATCACTGTTTAGTTAAATTTAGTGCAAAAGCATCTGGATTACTTCTTTCATTCGTAGCAACCACAGGAAAATCACAGACAGAAGCTATTTCCTGTACTGAATGAAAAGCAGTTATCCTTACCTTTAGGTGATTATGCATCAGTATGTCTATACCTATATCATTTTTGGCAGCATTTTAAAATAGAGAAACAAACCCACTGAAGTTTATATGTTTCCTGACATTTACAACTTCTATTCTTCAATGTAATCTTTTAAAGCCCTATTAAAATTACATAGTTAAGTGAAAAATTTAATAGAATGGAAAAAAAGGCAGAGGAAATCCCAAGAGTGAACTGCTGGAACAGAAGCAGTCTGGTGAAGGTGATCACCTTTCCAGGATTTCATTATTAGCAGAATAATTGTCATAGTAGTTGTCATGACTATAAGAAATCCAAATTATATCTCTGCATGTTTCTACCACGAAAAACAACCTTAAAACCCATGACAAGATACACATAAATAGACATGCATGGACGTACAGAATGCAATCTTTCCCAAATTACCTTATGTTGTCCTCCAAATTTTGGCATAAGTTTTTTCCTGATTTACCATGAAATAGATGGATGGTTATCTGGTACAACAAAAGGGGGCTAACACTAACAGTAGATCAAGCCATCTGTGACCTTGTTTACGTGAGTCTTGAAAAACTCCAAAAATGGAGTTTCTCCCACCTATCTGGATCACCTTTTCCAGTGCTGCATATTCTCTCACCCACCCTCACAAAGACTTCTCTAATGTTCAGTTTGAACCTTCCAAGCTATTATTTGTGTCTGTTGCTCTTTGTTTTCCACTTCTGAAAAGAGTTTTCCTCCATTGTCTGTTTTTTTATTGTTTTGGTTTACATTGTTTTTCATAAAACCAAACATTAAGTAAGTTCTCTGTGTGTTTCAAAATGGTTTATTCTCATATTTCAACTTTGATTGTATGGTAACTCTAGCCAGTGAAAAATAATATGGTTCTTTACCTCAAAACATAAATAAAATTACCAGTGCACAAGAACTAAATGTATACTAATACACTAAATGAGATCTATCCCCTAGCCCTGGAACCAATAGCAACATCTGGCTACCTCTGTAATGCTAAATTTTCTTAGTGTTTAATAAAAGGCGACCCCAAATAGACGGCATGTTGTGAAAGATTCCTGGTCTGTGATCTGTCTGGGCTGTCCCTAAGCAGAACTTGAAAACTGTTTGATAATGCTACTTAGCTCGACACCTCTACAATCACCATGTACTGTTCTAGGAGACAGAAAAAAAAAAAAAAAAAAGTCCTGTCCTAAAATGGATTTGGAAGGTTTTATTTAGCGTTAGTTAGTTTATTTACATAGATACAGTCACAGAAATTTTTTTCAGTTGTTTCTGAAAATTGTTTACTTATGGCAGCCAGAAAGAGAGAATTGAGGATAAGTGTTTTGTGTGTGAATTAATGTTGATAACAATGGCTGTCAAGGTCTACTTGTGAAATGAAGCACTTCAGAGGAAGAGGCTGAGATTCGCAGGCTAGGAATCAGAAATTCTTTGTTCATTTCTCAGTTTTGTCAATGACTTTGAAGAAGTCACCTCATGACTCCATACTTCAGTTTCCCCACCTGCAAAATGCAGTTGTTATATCTGCTCTTTAATTTCAGACCCTATGCAACTCTCACAACACTGAGTGATAAAACTCTCAAAGACACCAGCAGGGACACAAAAGCTGTTGTACACTAAACATTTGTGAGATGCTGACAGCCAGCCCCAGAAATCCGTTATGTCTGTAACAGTTTTATTTTTACCATTACATAAATAAACAACTATAATATTGTTTGCAATGACCATGGGTGATTTTTCAACAGGATTTTTTAGTATAATAGCTTCTCAGTCCCTAAGGAAGGGAAAAAGCCCTGCTTTAGAAAAAACAAAGTATGTGTGCCAGTGCAGGGACAACATCAGAAGAAAATTAAACACTTCTCAAGAGAGGAGAGCAACAACAGAAAATGTGCCAGCAAGTAAGAAAAAGACAGAAAATATTATTTTCAAATAGGAGTTGAGAGGCTGGGAAAAATGTTATCTTGTCACACTGACAAGGATCTTGCCAAAGAGTTGCAAGAAATCAGAGTTTGAAAACCATCCACAATGGGTGTCCTTCCTCCCTTGGTTACTGTTGCGTAACACCAAAGGAAAACTAATCCCAGAATCCAGGGGCATTCTTTACCAACTGCATAAAATGTGCATGCAGGGAAATGTTGCTAAGAAGGTTACTTATTTCGGTGGCTTTTGTGAAATGTGACTAGCTCTCAAATTGTGTGCTTAGATTTAGAGATATGTCTGGGATACTATCTTTTCTAAGGAACATTTATAGGACACTTTTAGTTTCTGAAGATGAACTTGAGGAATGAAAATTAGCCAAATAATTTATATTTTGAAGAACAAAAAGTCTGATCCTGCATCTGAATTTTACACCAGATTTTGCATCTTCCACTTTGTGTCCTGTTCATTTTGCTGGTAACTGAGCATAATTCCTCGCTCCCCCAAGTCTATGGTGAATATGAATAAAATAAAAAAAAAAAAAAAAGAAAATTGAAAGCTAATAAAAACATTTAAAAATTATTTCAAATAGAAATACTGTATTGCATTTACTGAGCACAAACAAATATAAAAAGAGAGGATGGTGGAAACTAAATAGAAAAAACAAAAATATTTTCATAACTGGTAATATTAAACTAGGCAGAATTATTGCAAATACTACCACATAACTGGCAAGAGTGAAGACCTGTCATTTATTCCAATGATGAGCATGGAGAGAAGACAACTAAATCTTGGTATCAGATGAGTTATCAGGATAATAGATAAACCCAATAAACACATGATTTTGCCTATAAAGTAGAGGAAGAACATGAAAGCAAACATATCATCTACATTGTCAACATGGACATTGAAATCATATAAGATTAATAGTGTCAGGGATTCCAGAGCCAACTGAGAAAGAAAATCCATAAATCCATTAAGGAACTTGTGTTAGCTCTTGGAAGTCTATAAATTCATTGTGAAGGTTACAAAAGTAATAAGTGAATAAAAAAGACTGAACACACAAGGCTGGTGATGTGTTGATTCTTCAGGATCTACCCATCTACTTCACCCCCTCATAAATTGAATGCATTATGTGTGTAACTCCAATGCAGCTAAACCTGATGTTGGATTATGAGGTACATTTTAGATTCTGCAAGTATTAAAGCACTAATAGTATAATGAACCTAGTCGAAATTTTAAAAAGGGCAAGTAAGAGAGTGTAATTCACATACCTGCTTAAACATGCTGTAGTGTACAGGTGCATTTTGGAGTCAGAACCTAGCAGAAGAGGCAAACACAAGAACATGCAGTTGTGAGAGTGTGTGTGAGTATTGCAGACTGCACTGGTGTTGTGGTTTAACCCCAGCCAGCAGCTAAGTACCACACAGCTGCTCGCTCAGTCCTCACTGGTGCGATGGGGGAGAGAATTGGAAGAGTAAAAGTGAGAAAACTCATGAGTTGAGATAAAGGCAGTTTAATAGGTAAACCAAAAGCTGCACATACAAGCAGAGCAAAACAAGGGATTTATTCACTACTTCCCAAGGGCAGACAGGTGTTCAGCCATCTCCAGGAAAACAGGGCTCCATCACCTGTAATGGTTTCCTGGGAAGAGAGACGCCATATGTCCCCCGTTCTTTCTTCTTCCCTTGGCGTTATATACTGAGCATGATGTCATATGGTAGGGAATATCCCCTTGGACAGTTTGGTTCAACTGTCATGGCTGTGTCCCCTCCCAGCTTCTCATGTACCCCCAGCCTTCTCAGTGTCAGGCCAGCATGAAAAGCTGGACAGTACTTGACTTCTTAGCAACAACTCAAAACATCCCTGTCTTACTGACACTGTTTTCCCCACAAATCCAAAACATAGCCCCATACTAACTACTGAGAAGAAAATTAACTCTGTCCCAGCTGAAACCAGGACATCTGGTTATAACTACCTGCTCTGAGGTTAGTCTTGGAGGAGGATTTAGCTCTACCAGCTATTTAGGTTTGAAATTTCTTGGGGGCCTAATAGGATTTTAACTTCCCTAATTAATATCGAGCAGAAACCAGGACATTTGCTGACCTTGTAGTTCTGGTAATGTCAGTTAAGTCATTCTGGTCAGTGGAACAATCCCTCTTCTGAGGCTGGAAATATTTCATTTTAACAATTCAGCTTAGAGTTTGAATTTTGGGTGTCATATACACAGGCACTAGAACAGTTATTCAGAGATTTGTTAATTTGTGTCCACAGAAGAGGAAAACAACTTTTGTTCTTCATTGAATCATGCCATAGCAGCATCATTTCTAAGTGTGTTTGACAGAAAAGGCCAAGCACCTCATCTTGAATATTTATTTACTATAAGAAAATGCAACATAAACGGTTCAAGTGAAGACTTCTCTTCTAGAACATGAAGATAGCATCATAGGCACATTAAATGTGTTAAGAGTTAGGATGTATGATATTTGTATCAGTAATACTAGCGTCAACCTGATTTCTTGCTTATATATGATGTGGTCTTCAAAATGTATCCTGTTTGAAAAGCAAATCCTATTTTGGGTCCTGACCCTTTACTAATTTACAACACATTAGCAAATAATAAAGTGTGACAGCAGCTAATGTGTAACATGCAAACCTCATAATACAGCTTTTGTTACCCGGCAATCACCCAAATGAATAGAAATGTCAGGTGAATAAATACACAGTTTACCCAGATTGAGACTTTAATTGGTACAGGAATAGAGCTTCATCTGTAGCTAGAGAGCTGTTACCACAAACCTTTAAATGGCAGATCCTGTGCCATAGCTGTGTTGGATGGGTAGGTGGGTGGATATTAGGTAGAGAGATGTGAGTACATCCTACATACCTGAACAACTCTCATAGGTAAATATTTCCCCCAAAAATATTTCAATAATATAAAAATAAGTGTATAAGTGTTACAATTCACACTTTTCTCATTACTGGAGCGACTTCATTCCTTTAATTAGATACAAAGTTATGCTGAGCTTTGTTCCTGTCTGAAAAAAAAACAACAAAAACCTAAGACACTGATCTTAAGGAAAAAATTTGATGTGATCCTGACATTATGTAACATATTATTTAGTACACTTTTACTTTAGGTTGGGTTTTTTTGAACAGTACCAGGAATGTTTTGTGATATATCTGGTTTTATATATTGGTTAGCTCAGCAGTCAATATTTAAGAAACAAATTATATTTTCTAACTACATCAATTCATGGAGTCACCCTTGTTTTTTCTTCTCCTAAGAATGTGTGCTAAGAAATCAACACAATTAACAAAAGAAGAAAAACTCTTTTTATGTAGTGAAATGCTACCAAAGTGCAGGGTAAACTCTGCCATACTGGGGACCATTCGACTTCAATAACACCCGTACTTGAGGATGAAAAATCAATTAGTTTGAGTGGTCTCAGATTTAAGGCTTTTTAAAGAGCTCTGTGCTTCCATGCTTAGTAATGTAAAGACATTGCCAATGGCACTCTGAAAGGCAGTGCTTAGTTTATAATCACAATTTCAGTGAGGGAAACAAAAAAAAATGCTGAGCAGATCAGCTAGAAAGGAAAAGAAAAAAAGAGAAAAAAAAATATTATGAAAAAGGTTATTAGACAGACTTTCCCATGACAGATCATTACATGAAGTTTCTGGTGAAATATCAACCCTGGATAATTTTACAATGTCTTTGCAGATTCTTCTGTAATTTTTTTTTCTTTTTCTTTTTTTTCTTGTGAAAAAATAATTTGATCACCATACTGGAAGTAAATATTTGACTGCTCGCACCCTAGAGGTTTGAAAAGCTGGAGTAGTGGAAACAGGGAACTATTATCTTCTTGTATTTTTTTTAACTCGACTAAGTGTCTTATAGCCAAAAAGAAAGGAAAATCTGTATCTTCCATTTCTTCTTCAATATCTTTTTCATCAGATGTTAACACTGTGTGGATCCAGATTTTACGGGGTTTTGTCCCTCATGCAAAATTTTGTTTTAATCTCTTTTAATCAAATTCTTTATTTCAGTCTTAGTTGTTGTTAATTGACGTGACTTGGGTGCTGCCTTCATTATATTTCTAACCTTTTACATGATTTGTGATGAGACGATATTGTTGCAAGACTATCCCATGATTTGTGCTGAGGCTTGGGGTATTTATTGTCAAGAATTGCTGGCAGAGCTGTCAAAGGTCTACAGTAGTGATGATCTTCCCATCAGTTCATGAGTCCAAAACTGTAGTCAGGCCTAAAGTCTCAATCTGACCTTTCAGTGGATTTGGGTATGGCTACATCTTTCACAGTCCCCTAGTTACAGAGGAAGAGACACTCAGAAAGAGAAAGAGTATGAAGCAAGAATTTAAACCTAAAATTCCCAAATCCGGTGGCCATGTGATCACACTTTTTCCCAGCTAGAATTTAAATATTTATATGACAGTGGAATACCTCCAACAGGTATAATCAGAAGAGCAAATAAATAGTTTGGTGATTTCTTTCATGGATACTATGTTCCCATAAAATGCTTTGTTTTTCGAAAATCCACACCTGTAATGAAAACCTGTGGATTTGGATTTAATTTTTTTTTTTTCCCCAGATCTAATGTCATTGTGTCATGCTATAGCTACTGCTGTTGAGACTGTTGTGTTGCAGAACCCATGAGCATAAACTATATTATACACAAAAGTACCATCAAGGTTTGCATGAGAGTGATCTGGCATGCTGAGGCAATGAGGCATAAGTGGAAACAGAAACTTCAGTTGCCTGTATCACATCCCTGGGGTGTTGTGAGGCAAAGCACAGCTAAGCCATGCCTCCGACACCTCAGATCTCAGAGTATGTTATCCAATTATCTTATGGCAACCACCCCTTAAGGGCTCTCTCTCTGCTATTAGGAAACACTTTGATGGTGGGTGGAAAAAGATATTTTTGGAAGTGCAGGAAGAAGTTGTTTAGAAGAGAGAATTACTGTATTCAGTGCCTTGTGTTGCTAAGTTGGAAAATGGAGACAAAACATTGTTCCAACTTTGTTGGCTTCTGTAGCTGTTAAGAAAAAACAAATGCTTCAGTCTAGCAATTTCTCTGACATTTCAGCAAAATTCAGATTAAATTTTCTTGTAGAAGACTAAAAATATTTAGGTGTCATAAGAAATTGAGCAAGCTACTGTAAGGTAAGTTCACAAAGTAAGCTGTGTAACTGATTTAGAGTTTTCCTCTAGGAAAACCAACATTTCCTACACTCTCACCCTGCTACAACTCTGATGCAACCTGCTCCTCTCTCCACAGTACAGTAGGTTCTCTACTATGCAACATTCACTGCCACAGGATGACATAATTTTACCATAGTAGCAGCTCTTGTTACCCACATCTTAACATCAACAGTTACAGTCGTGCTGTGGCAGTGTGATAAAAATTATGAAAGCCCACACACATTTCTGTCAAAGGGATGCAGAAAAACTGAAGCGGGGGCAGAACAGGTTGGGATTAAAAGAAATTAATGCTGGAGTTCAGCCTCCCCTCAAACATGAGGAGAAGCAGATAGCAAGAGTTGCTCAATGCTTCTGCAAGGCTTCTGGGCAATGCCACTGTAAAACACCCAGGGTGCAGACTACACCCAGGCACCCATATAGACACAGGCCCAACTTGAAGGCAATGTCCCAGCTCCTTTACAGTCGTAGTGGTAGTCCCTAGCTATTTACTCTGTCAGCCAGCGAAAAGTTATGTTTGTTCCCCCATCACATGCAGCAGTTACGGAAAGTATGCCCTCAGCTCAGATGCTTCAGCACAAAGTCCAGCATCCTGGTCTAAAGACACTTCCATGGGCAGTTTGATAAGATGCGGACACTCATCCAAGATAAGCTTAAGTAGATACATTGTCTCTTCCAGGACAATTCTGCTTTAGGATGGCAGAGAGGTGGAGCTGACAGTAACTTTAAATCACTTTTAAAGATGATTCACCATAGCTCATCAGCCGTCGCTCTAATTTCTGTAGGTGGGATAACGATGGAATATTATTAGAATGTTACAAATTTTCACATTATCCACCTTTTTTTCCCCCACTTATGTTAATGGTAATGCAATCCGTCCCTAGGAAGTCCAGATTTAAATCTGAATTTGTTTCTGTGTTTTCACTCTCTATCAATTTCCTTCTGTGTTGATATTCAGTAAAAATGGATCTTCTTAATGAAATTTAGATTATTGCTTTGGGGATGAACTCTTGAAATACTCTGCCTATTTCTCCATTCAAGATTGGCTGGATATCCTGTTGTTGGCCTCTTGCTTAAACAAGCAAAAATCTCAGAGATACTGAGCTTTAGAAAAGTTTTAGTCAGCAAAGATTCAAACAGGCCATTTCCTCATTCACTTGAGCATTCCTCTCTTTTAAAGCCAATTGAACCTTTGGGATCCAGTGACTATCTGTAAATTGCATGCTGATGCAGCACCCTTGCTACAGCCCAGGAGAGTTTTTGAATCCAAACAGAAATCTAAGCTTTCTTTCCACACAGCTACAGAGTATGCAGCTTCAAATTCCTGCTCAGATTCAAATCTCTGTTAGAGCACGGGACAGCCATGACAAAGAATGCAGGAGGCTCTCATTATCATGAAGCTAATGATGATATACACTATGTAGAAACTCTTGACGTGTCTTTTCGTCATTTCCATGCTCAGTAATAATGCATGACAAGATTTAGACTGGCACAAGTATATTGTCTGTCAAAGGCGCTTCAAGATTGTATTTGGCTGTTAGTCATTTCACATTACTCCAGGCTGTTTGATACACAGAGCACAAAGCAGCTTAACACTGTTGCTATTAATGTTCAAACTGCACTGAAAACACTTCATTAAACAGCCTACTGCAGTGTAATGGTTTAATAATATTTTGATTAGACAGTCCTTGCTGTAAAACATTTTCTTTCTGTCAAGTGACTCTTTGGGAAAAAGCAATATCAAAACGCTCAGGATATATTTATTTAAAAAAAAAAGTCAGAAAGGCTCAATCATTCTTTTTTATTTTTTGTTACCTTTTTTGTTGTTTGGTTGTTTTTTTCCACAGTATTTATGAAGCCTATTAAACTTTAGTTGCTGTTAGGGAAGATCTAGTCCAAGTCATTATGAAAGAAGCGCAAACAGAAACTTCTTCAAACACAGAAAACAAATCATCCAACTGATCTATTCAGAAATCTTAATCCAAAGTCATTGTCCTTCCAATAATGTGTAGAGCATTTGCCAATGTCTTCAGGCCTGTCAGACTCTCATAGGAGTTATGGCTTTCTTCATGCTCTTAAAATAGGGCAGGGTTCTGGTTTTCCCTTTGTAGAGATATTTGGATAGATATTGACATAACAATAACAAAAGTACCTGACAAGAGTTGCCATTGCTAGCAATTTCTCAGAAGCCACATGAAAAATTATTCAAGCCTTGAACAGAATAAAGTATAAAATCATCAGAATAAAATTATTTTACAAGAGAGAACTGAAAATCTTGGTTTTGTTAGTCTAGCAAAGGATGTAAGGGGATGTGAATGCCTGTGTAAAGTACACAAAAGATGAACAACAGATAGACCAGGCTGGCATAGGAACAAATGGATATATACTGGACAACAATGGGCTGAGAATGAGAATATTCTTGAGCTTCAGTAAAGTGTAGATTTAGGGTAGACATCCAATAAGTCCAGCAGGGACAAATAAACCAAACTGCCTTTTGAGAGTTGCAAATTTAAGGAGGTGGTTATATGACATGGTGCCTGTGACAACAGGGCAATGAACATGACGACCTAAAATGTTCTTTTCTATCCTGTATTTCAACAAAAGTGAGACCAAAGCATGTTTCGAGGGTACTAACTGTTGCGCTGCCAAGGCATTGCACATAAAGCTTTGGAACCAATTCTCAGGAATCTGTATGTCCCTTAGATTTCTAGAAACATTTTAGCTACATCACAGATGGAATATCATTGTGAATTAAAGGTAGGACACTCACATTGTTGCTGTTGTGCTATGCCTGTTAAAGAGTTAGAGACCTTTAGTTTCTGTGACTGACATTTGTCTCCTTTTAAGAAACACTAGCTTCATAAACAATGATTTAAAAATAAATAAAAGCTTATCTTGTTTTGTGGAATAGATATTAAAAATAGCCTTTTATTAAATAAATACTCTCAAAACATTACTGTTTTTAAAACATATCTGGGGGAGATACTGAAATTAGTGGACAGTGAAGTGCCAAGAGACTTCCAGCTGTCTTCTCTCTGGCTCTAGCAGGGCTTCAGCTGCAGACTAGGCATCTCAAACACGAGACTGGCAGCAGGTAACTAGCCAGTGTACTTGGCTTTGATGTTTTATCTGTCCAGTCATCTGATCTTCTATCTTCTGGAGCTGTGTGTTGGCACAGTCTAATGGAGAGGTCCCTAATGTGATACGACAGAATGGCTAGTGTTAAAGGAGACATCTTTTTGCACTGTTCAAACTGTCGTGCATCAACAGCAACTGCCATTTATATTTGCAAAATGGGACTTTTAAGTGAAAATCAGCTTCATGGAAAAAATAAGCACTGGATTTTACTTCATAGAAAAATTTCACTGCAATGTTTTGCTTGCCAGCTCTGCAAAGTCATGCCAAAACCTAGTTTTAATTGATTCTCCCTGAAGATACCTGCAAAAAGTATATAGTCCTGTTCAGTGCTGTTCCCACTTGTGCCAGTTTTAGCCAGCAGATAGGGAAAATATATTCTTTTCATGCTGCAGCTTTCCCTCTTCTGCCTGGACTCACAGCCAGAAGAGGACTGAGAAGGCCAAATATGTTACTCTTCTGTAAAACCAAGTAAGAGTGTTGATCATTTAACCTCCAACAACAAGTAATATAAAGACTATGCCAGATTGTATCAACAGAAACTTCAAATTACCTTAAGCGGTAGCTCTTTGTAAGTCCTCAGTTGCCATAGAAGCAATTAATATAGTAAAAATATCTAGCCAGAAGTGATGGAGAGGACAATATCTTCGTCTTTAGCTCACAAAGGGGAAGCTGGAGGGCAGGGGTAGTTTATAACCTAGGAGGCTGCACTCTCAGGCTGATATTGGGACGTTTAAAGGCAACCAAATTCTACCAGATGAAATACTGTAACGATGTTCAGCTTTGACCACTCTGCCTCCTTCTTCTATACTACATCTGTTTTACTTTTAATCATGGTATTGCTTAGTTTTTTAAAATTCTGGTTTACCTGTGAGGCCTTCCTCAGAAATCTTAGCAAATATGACAATTCATTTCACCTAATGGTGCTAAATTTTACTACATCTATCATACATACCATAAGCAGACAGATTCCTTCAAGTAGTATAACACAAAATGTTTCAGCTTAGTACAACAGATGTTAATACATGGATCAAATGTTCTAAAAATGTTTAGATTTTCCTAGAGGGAAATTGAAAGACTAGGAAACATATTTCACTGGAATATAAATATATATTTATATATTAAAATATATATGATTTATTATTTATACAATGTATATGTTCCTATTATTTTACTTATGCATATAATAAAGATACATTATATATAAATATAAGTATCAATATAAAGAAAATATTCCATCAAGTCTGTAACTTCATAAATTTTTAGATTTTTTTTTAAGATATTTAATCATTAAGCTGATCGTTTGAGAGACAAGCCATACTTTTGCAGTTCTTTGCTATGATACAAACTCTTTCTTTGCAAGAATGAACTTTGGAAAGTTAATTTAAAATATCCTCTTTGGTTCTCCAAATTCATGAAGCTGGGCATAATTTTAGTAAGTAATAGAGATGGTAATTACTTAATTAATTTTTGTTGAAGTGATTTGGCTTTATGAATCAGCATATTTTAAAATTATTTGATAAAAGGAAGAAAAAAGTCCCTCCATTTTGGATATAGAATTTGGGGTGGGAGTGTGAGGACTTGTCTCCTTCATTGTTTATGGAAAGTGTAATATAAGTATCCTGTGTAAGATATAGGAAGTAAAATTTCACTCAGCTTAATGTTGCCAAAAGCGTCATCAAAATTGCAGGTTTAGGCTCACATGTGCTCTCATCCAAAAGTTTTAAAAAAATGAGCAGTAGGGAAGTGTACAATTTGTTTCTCTAATCTGGGAAAGAGAAGACAAAACCAAGAACTGATGGTGTTCTGCAAGCATGAAAAATGGTACTGAAAATGGTACTAAAAAGTGTACTAGAAAGCACCATTCACCAGTCTTCTACTGGGTTGGATGTAAAGCTTGTATTGGGTTTATACACAGATAAGGAGCAATTTGGCCAGATACTAGATAGATACTTGCTTTTTTCTATGAAGATAACTAATTCTTGAAAATAATTGCCAAGTAAAGCTGTAGAATTTCTGTTCCTGAATGATTTTTTAAGGGACAGGTCACTTAAATATTTGTTAGGAATTACTTTTTCAAAGCAATGGAAAAATTGAGCTCTCTGTGTTCTTTCCTGTTGAGTATTATATAAGCTTCATCCTTATCTCCTCTAGCTCTTTGCTTTTTCCCATGACTGACTTCTTCTCAGCTTGATTGGATTGCCCATTAAAATCAAGAAAGTTTTAAAAGGTGGAAAACATATATAACCATGTATAAAAATGCATACCACACTGAATAAAAAGGTAAATGAATTTTGGTCAGAACTAATATTTGTACAGTAGTAGTACCATACAGCTTCACGTTCCTTTGTTATTATCTTCCTTTGTTATTATCTTCCTCTGTTTCTGTGTTGCTAGTCTAAAACATGATCTTTTGACAAGCAGGACAAAGTAGCCTAATGTGCTTAGCCCAGTCTGGTGTATGCATAACTCTCTCACTGTTTACACATGAATTAAATATAATAAGACATGACAGTGAAATGATATTGTACTGGTTTCAGGTGGAACAGTTAATTTTCTTCACAGAAGCTAGTGTGAGGCTATATTTTGGATTTGGGATGAGAAAATGTTGATAACGTGCTGATGTTTTGAGTTGTTTCTTAGTCAAGGACTGTTCAACTTCTCATGCTGGCCTGCCAGCGAGAAGGCTGGGGGTGCATGGGAAACTGGGAGGGGATACAGCTAGGACAGCTGACCTAGGCTGGCCAAAGGGATATTCCATACCATATGACATCATGCTCAGTATATAAAGCTAGGGCAAAGAAGAAAGAAGGGATAGAGGGACATTTGGAGTTATGGCGTCTATCTTCCCAAGAAACCATTACGTGTGATGAGATGTGATGCGAATTCTCAATTCTGAGTGAAGTAAGGAGAGGGGTCAGCAAAACCACTACCACAGACTTCTTGAGGGCAGACTTCGGCATGTTCAGGTCACTGATTGAGAGAGTCCCTTGGGAGACAGTCCTGAAGGACAAAGGGGTCCAGGAAGGCTGGACAGCCTTCAAGAAGAAAAACTTAAAGGCGCAGGAGCAGGTGGTCCCCATGTGCCGTAAAACGAGCTGGCAGGGAAGATGACTGGCCTGGCTGAACAGGGAGATTTTGTTGGGACTCAGGGAAAAGAGGAGAGTTTATCACCTCTGGAAGAAGGGGGAGGCAACTCAAGAAGAGTACAAGGATATTGTTAGGTCAAGCAGAGACAAAATTAGAAAAGCAAAAGCCCAGATAGAGATCAATCTGGCCACAGTCATAAAGCATAATAAAAAATGCTTTTACAAATATATTAA
>NW_010539779.1:0-2745 GCF_000687285.1 Phaethon lepturus
TGTGAAAACAGTTTCCAGGTATAGAACTTTCTAGTCTAGGATCCCTTAAAAGAAATTTCTCACATTATATATAGGGGGATAGAATGATTAAACAGTTTTGTAGTATATGATTTGAATTTATTTTGGTACTAACATCTTTGTTTACCGTTCTTTCTTCTGTATGTCAAGACAGCATTCCCAAATCTACAGGAAAACATCCAGTTAAGTCAACTTTGCCCTTAGCCAGCAAGAGTTTCTGAAATGAAGCATTATAAGCATCACTGATTATTCAGAGTAATGCTCCCCTATTAATGATCTAATTTCTTACTATACCTTGCTTTCTTGATTTTAATTTGCTTAGTAATCCCATGTTTAAATCAAACTATTGATATATAAATATCTATGACAGAAAACTCATTTTTCTTTTAGTTTTTTATCTGTTTGTTAGGACGTGGCTTTGGTTTATGGTGATTCTTGTATCAAAAAAGAGGAAATTCTAGAAGTAATTTTTTTTTTTTTGATTCAGAGCTTCTTCATCTTCCTTGAGAATAGTCTGTGGCATGGATGATCTAGGACAGACAGAAAGCACCCTGAAATAACAAGGAATTCCATAAATTAATAATAAAAGTTTATGTCAAAGTAACTAACCACTGAGTCACTCTAGGTTTAGACTTTACTTATACTCACAACCATTTTCTAACATCCTTAAATTCCTGTACCTGGAGACAGATTCTCAAGGAGAACAAATCAGTGTAGTTGCCCTGAGATAAGCTAAACTATACTTATTTGCATTCATCACGATTTTGATATTACTTGATTAATAGTTTTCCTGTAACTTAGTTTTGTGGTTATTATTTAATGGCATAGAGATTTTTTTTACTTACCTTGCGATTGACACTAAAAAATTTAAGAGTTGTCAGTGTTTTTCCCCACATTTCTCTGCACTGCAAATCCTTTCCATAACTGACGCAGCACAGGCACTGACCGTGCCTGCGATAAAGAATCTTAAATGGAAGTGTACTATTGGTCTTTAAACACATAGTAGTAACTAAAGATGTCATAAGCAAACAAAGCAGACTTCTTAAAAGGTAGCTGAAAATCCTATGCCTTTCAAATTGTTTGCATGTCATTTTCTTGAATACTTTGATGTCAATTTCACAGTTGTCACAGATACTTCTAAGCTGGCCAATCCTAAACTTATCCAAAATGCAAGCAGGAGAAAAACTGCTGGTTTAAGAAAAAATCCATTCTGACTTTATGCATGAGGTCACATGAGCCACAGGTGACAACAGTAGCAATCTAGGATTGCTAGATTGCTCCATCTAGCAATCTTCTAGATCCTTCTCCATCTAACGGTGGTTGATACCAGCTCTCTCACACAAAAAAGCAGGAGTTCATAATGAACAATGACGACCTTAAATGAAGTTTGTCCAGACCCATTTCAGATGGTGATTGGTTTGTGCCTTTAGAAGAAATTTGAAATAAAAATTAGTATCATCTTTTGAAATTTTGAATTATTGAATCCTTTTCTGTAACACCAAGATAGAGACCTCCTTATATATATTCAAGGTTATGTAGCAGAATATACAGTTCATTCTGGTTTCACTTTGTCATATTGTTCTTTATAACTGTAAAAATGGGCAAGTTAAATTGGGCAGTTTCTTTCCTGTGTTTCTTGTTTCTTCTCCCAGTGACACATATTTAAGTAATGAGTAAAAGACATCGAGACAACCCTAGCCTTTTAATGACTAGTCTTTCTTGCCATTCATCTTAAATCTTTTTTTTTCCTGTGGCTTTTAGAAAAAGAAGGAGGGGAGGAAAGCACGATTTGATGTTTTTCTTTTAAAACAACAAATACAATGAATGAGGTGTGATGACTATGCATTCCTTTTATGTTTTACTTTTTGTGTACGAAGTTACTAAGATTGTAAAAAAAGGAAAAACAGAGGAAACCTGATTGTACAATTTTATCCTGCTGGCATTGGACTGGAAGCAGTCTAGCAAAACACTAGAATCTGGATCTGTTTTTTTCTTTTGCTAGATACGGAGTTCGCTTGTCCATGTAACTGTTTCATCAAAAGGCCTATTAAAGTAAAGCAGCTGCATAATTTTATAAGCTAATTTTCAGGCAGTCTTACAAGGAAACATCTCAGCCCAAAACCTGACAGTTTGAGAAGAGCAGTGATTGAAAAGACAAGTTTTATCTGCGCTATAAGGATTGTAATTTGTTGGTATAGAAGTTCTGTCACACCTTACGCCAGTGTAGATGTCTTCTTTTGACAGATGGATTTTTTTCTGTTGCTATGACTGCATTGCCTTTCCATGTGATGTGTAGTAAGATGTCAAAAGTTTTTTTCTTGGGAGGCAGTCTAGACCTGTTTGAGAGCTGTTTATTAATAGTGAGAAGCAATGTGGAGAAGAAAGGGGGAGGCGTGGTTTTAGTACCTTCCGGCATTGTGCCTGCAGCGCTCTGCAGTTCATGTGCACTGGGACCATTAGCACAATGGAGGAAAAAAAGACAAGCATTCTCAGATATTTGTTGTTAATATTCACAGCAATAAAAATACAGTATATTTATAGACACTGCGCATGTTAAAAGATTCACTGTATGGTCCATTGTAATCTAATTTACATGAGATGGTTCTCAGATAGGCTGGAATAAATTCATTTTTATGAAGTTGGTTTGGATTTGTACCAGAAATACCTATCTGTTTCTTTTTTCACACTGTGTATGTCAACCTGTCATTCTCCAAAGCTACATTCCTG
>NW_010539779.1:2776-3831 GCF_000687285.1 Phaethon lepturus
CTGCTGATGAAAGGTTTATTGCCTGATGAAACTAATTGCTAAAGATTATGCAACGCTATACAGCTCTTTGAGAAATCCAGCAGTTTTACATGACTATAAAATTAGTCTTTTACTATACAATTAAAATAATAGTGTCTTTGTCCCAATTCCTTTATCATTTCACTGAGATGCACACATGCATGTATAAAACAGTTAATACATATAAAAATGAAAGTTGCTCTGCCAGCCTTGGTCATTCAGAAATGATATACGGCAACTGCAAAATCACATACGGTCTAGTGATTTAGAAAAAGACAATGAAGCAGGAGAAAGGATTTATAGAGCTTATCCTGTGCCATCTATTCTTATGGATATAGGAGGGAATTTATAATCCACTCTGCTTTTCCCTTGTGTGTAAACACAAATAACAAAACAACGATTTTGTCTGTGACTGTTTGAAGATGGAAATCATGCCTTGGGGGGAAGTTTATCAACACCATGCAAGGCCTTTGTTGTAGGGACATGTGTTACTGGAAGAATATATGTATGATTATATATACACACATATGTACAAATATACATGCATGTATGTTTAGATACCAATAGGTCTTGCTTTCTTAGCTTGACAGGGCTCTGACCAGCTGTGTTACTGCAGAAGCGTTAACAAAGAGCAACTGAATTTCCATCCAACCAGGGTGGCTTTCTTTTCTGGGTGGTGCAGCTGCCTCTGAAGCAGATTTTACATTAATAACAGTTTTGCCCTTCCATTTGGCAAGACCAGGACTCTTCTGGCATAGGAGTATAAATACCAGCAGGTAGGAACTGCTGATGGTAACCCTCTGTATTTGTCAGATTTTCATTAAAGGGATAAATGTTCTGTAGTCTTTGGCAAAGACGAGTTGCTGCAATAACTGCTGCTTTCCATCACTGCTTCATTTTTCCTTCTTCCAATTCCTGTCATCAACTTCTGGATACTTAAATAGGTTTATTCTTCGTACTGTTCTCTTTTAAGAGGCTTTTTGGGATGTTTGCTTGTTTTTCTTATTTTTGTTTTTCTTCCCCTCTGTTACACCTTC
>NW_010539779.1:3884-17432 GCF_000687285.1 Phaethon lepturus
TGAGGAAGTTAATCTCTTGTGCTATAATCATCAGTGCTCTCTGTCATGGTTTAGCCCCAGCCAGCAATTAAGCACCATACAGCTGCTTGCTCACTCCCCTCCCCCTCACAGCGGGACAGGGGAGAGAATTGGGAAAAACGTGTGGGTTGAGATAAAAACAGTTTAATAGGACAGCAAGAGAGGAGGAAACAACAACGATGAACAAGAACAAGAACAATTATAATAATAATAGTGATAATAATGATGACAAGGCAATGTACCAGAACAAGTGATGCCCAACACAGCAATTGCTCACCACCCCGTGATCGACAGCCTGTCCCTGAGCAGCGATTTCCACCCCTGGCGAACTTATGTACTGGGCATGACGTCGTACGGTAGGGAATATCCCTTTGGCCAGCCTGGGTCAGCTGTCCCGGCTGTGTCCCCTCCCAGCTTCTTGTGCACCTCCTCACTGGCAGAGCATGGGAATCTGAAAAGTTCTTGACTTGGTATAAGCGCTACAACTACTCAGCCACAACTAAAAAATTCAGTGTGTTACCAACGTTATTCTCATACCAACTCCAAAGCACAGCACTATACCAGCTATCGGGAAGAAAAAACAACTCCATCCCAGCTGAAACCAGGACACTCTCTCTTCTGGAATTAATGTGTATTCTGGAAAGCTGCTTAGATATTGTTTGTCAAAACCTTCACCTTCAAAGATGCTAAAGTAAATGCAGTACAGTGCGGAATTCCAAATTCTTTTATCTTGGAGCTGGTTTAGTTCATGCTATTGTAACTTTTAAATAACTTTTGGTGCTTGTAATCTTCAGGTTCAACTTCCATAAAAATACAACTTTAGTTTTAGTTCAAAAAAAACAAAGCACCACAAAGTGGTTTTAACCACTTAAAGGACACTCTGTTACTAAATTACTGAAATGGATTGTCTTCATAACTGAGGTGGTTTCAAACTATAGGGCTTTTTCTCTCAGACGTTTAAGTCCAAGCTTTTAAAATCTGATACTTGGCATTAATTTGAAATAATTTTGCGTGGAAGGGTCTTCTGAATGCATATCAAAGCATTCAGTAATATGTCAGTGTGAATCATTTGATTTTTAAGGTGGGAGGAGTGTTGTTTGTCTGGGTTTTCTTAATTTACCACAGCTGAAATGGACCAAAGAGCAAAAGACCAATTAGTGTGAGCCCAGAGCAGTACAAGAGAGGAAAGCCAAGATGGCTGTCTCTCCTGTAGTGCTGATGATAGCTAAAGTAACCCTATTGAGATAAATGAATGCTGTTCAGCTTTTTGGAGCAAATGAGATGCTTTAAAAGCCAGAATAGATGAGTGAGACTAGTGATTAAATGGTTATTAAAAATGAGACAGAAAGAGAAAATACATTGTACCAGTTTAATTCCAAATCTAAATTGAAAATGGTCTTTAAAAAGTTCAGAGAACAAAAGCAAGATCTTTGAATCTTTCCTTATGTTCTGCTTTGTCATCAGTCTTTTTTCCCCCCTTGTAGTTAAATTAACTTATCTGGGTTTAAACTCACCAATGATTATTAGGAAAGAAGAAAACAAATTGATAACTCAGTAGATTTGATGCAAAATTTTTGTTTTGTTTTGTCTTTCCTAGGTTATGGAAGCTTTTACCTAGAGTTGTGGTGCTTCTTCTATGCTTGCATGTGTTGCTGCTCCGAAGAAATTTTAAAAATCAAAATAGTTCCTGCAGCAACTCAGAAAGAAGCAACAGAGGGGATTCTGCTGAAGTGTATTGCATGCATCTGGTAAGGTACTATATCTGACTATTCAAAAGTCCAGAGGGGACGAAACCTAGGACTTACATTTTCACTCTGTTTGAAAGTTACATATGCCCTTTTATTTACACAGCCTATCACTCCTAGTTGTCTTTATTTAGATATGGAAAAAAAATCACAAATATTTTGAGAACTGAGTTGTTTGATAGTAAATGGGAAAGCATGTGTATGTTAATACTTGCACAATTAAAAGAAAGAACGTATCAGAGCATTTTTTAACAAAATGGATAACATTTAGACAATTTGGATACCAGAGTTTCTACTCAGCTTTTCTTTGAAACAGCTGTGGTATGAAAATTTGGTTGACTAACAGAGTGATAATGCTGATTTTAGAAGTATTACAAAATTCTTCTAGGTTTCTCATTTAGCAATTGCACAGTTAGAAGTGGCTCTAGAAATACTGTAAATTAAACTGGCAAATTTTTCCTAACTGGAACTTGATCTGTTATAGGACAGAAAATTTTGTTCAGAATATGAATGCTTTAAAATTAAGTCATCAAAATGTGGAGGGAGATTCAAACTAGGACATGTACTGGGGTTTTTTTGTGGCTGCTTTGCTTTGGTTGGTAAGCAGTTGAGGCATCCGTTGATGTCAGCTAGATCTGGAGTCGTTTGTTATCACTTAAATTGGTGCAATTGTGAGAGAGAGGTTGTCATCAGAGTATATGCTCATCTTGATATTTAGGCCAGCGAACTTCAAAGAGAAAAAGGGTCATTAATTTTCTAGTTCTTGGCAGTGTAAGTTTAAGCCTCCCCTTTCCTGTCAGGATGAAGGAGTGCTCACCTTTTTTTTTCCTTCACATCGGGAAAATTCTATTTCTATTCCTTCCAGCTTCCCTGATTAGCACAAAAGAAAAAATAAGCTTCAGCTCTATCTCTCAACTCAGAGTAGACAAAGGTAGTCTAGCAAGACACAAATGTGTCATAAAGAAGCAAGGTAGTAAAGAAAGCAAGCATGGAAAGTGAGAGTGTCCATTTGCATATGCTATATAGGTCATGGCAAATCTGCCACAGCTCTTCTCATTGGCTTTTATTGCATTAAATCGCACAGATCTTAAAGTAGGAAAAGGAAGAGTTATCCTAGCCTTTTCAGTCAAGTATAAGCACTCGGTAAGGAAGATCAGCTTATTTTGACACCTGATGGAAATTTAGATGATACCTCAAAAAGTATATTTACAACATGATTAGCTACATGTGTATGTGTGAACTTGGAAGTGTTTATGTGTAGAGGGGATTATTACTATTCTTCCGTTCCATTAAGCTGATTGGATTTTGGACTGGATTGGATTGGATTTTGTATGGAGCCAAGCAGTATATATTTGCTTAAGCATATAACAACACAAATGCGTGTAAAAAGATAGCTTCAAATCCACTTCTTTTCACCTCATTTAAAAATAGTGTTGGATTATTAGACTCTGTTGACATCTAGTGGCTACTGGAGCAATGGCAAGCTGTTTAATTTTGCCACATTGTATAAAGGAAGTTTGTGGGGAGAACAAGTAAAATCACAGTCCTTTGTAATATTTTTATTTTTTCAGACCAGTAAGAAATGTGAAAATAGTTATGCTATTTTAACACTTCTGGTGATTGGTTGAGATCTTCCACTATAGAGTTTGAATAGTGCTATTCTTGAGACTCGTTACCCTTTGAGAACTGAAGGAAAACTGATTCTTTATTCACAGAAGCCCCTCTCACACTGAGTACTGTTTCATCCTTCCCTGTGTTTAGCACGACTCTTTAATTCTTCAGTGATGTGATTTTTACTTCAGAGTAGGCAGCATCAAAGCTCAGTCTCAATTTTATCCCATTTCATTTTAATGACGTGAGGCAAATGACTATACAAAATTTTTATTAGACTACCTGAGAGGCCCTTGCCAGGTGGCTGAACATATATTCCGAGAAACTACAGTTTATTAGAAGGCAGTCAGAGGAGTTGGTGTGGCTTCTCTTTGTACCTCTGAAAACACATCTGTATTTTTAACATTAAGCACATCAAAATTTTTCTCAAAAGTAACTGGAGTTGAAAATCTTTACTGTCTTTTTTTGTTTGGTTGTTTTTTTTCATTTCTAGCTACAGAGGGAACAGTTGCTTTCCTATCTCTTCTATGTACAACTTACACTGTAAAACTAGAAACCTTCTTGGAAGGAAAAGGCTTTTAATGATTTTTACCTTTAATAAGTTTTATGCACCTGTGATCTTCAAAACTACCCTTGAATTTTCATCTCAATATTCAGATTTACTGCAGTGTTATAAGAGATTCATGTCAAGAACCCCTTTAAGAAACCGAGTTTTCTGTACCATGTGGACTTTACATTCACTGTTTCATGCTTTCATTTTAAATTAACTTCATAAGAATAAAGGTTATGCTTCTGTACTCTTCAACGTGATTATAAAAACCATGGTAGAAAAGAAGAAAATCGTAAGCTGTTTCTAGTTATCTAGCTGTCTGCGAAAGTCTAGAACAAAAAAAGCAGTCTGGTTTAGGTCTTGCTGTCCTTCCGTCTCCATCAAAATGAGAATTCATCTTATAATCAATTTCTTCTTTTATTTAAGGCTAGGGGGGAAAACATCTATGGAAAATCACATGTGGTACTCATGATTAAGTTTGAATTGTGTTTACTCATATTTGAATAAACAGTTTGACTAATCTGGCAGTTTATATATTTACGTAAAACTTAGTGGTGAAGGTTTGCTCTGTTTACATATATAAAAGCTGTGATACACTAACTTCTGTTTATGTATCTCAACCCTTTTTGGTTGTGGTGACTTGCAGTTTTCATCTCCCTACAATTTAGCTGGTTTTTTTATAATTTCTGATTGCCTTATATTTAAATTACAGTCAGACAGATTAGTAAGACTTGTTTACTACTGTAAAGGGAGTAGTAATACCACTGTATAGAGTATTTTTGGGCCAGAAGGGGTACTATATAATTTAATAGGAAACCATGCTTAAGTAAGTAATTGCTAAAAGTTTCTCATTTTTGTTACAGTAGGTTGAGCTGTTGTTTCTAGAGGGCTGTTTTAGGGAGGCAATGTATCTGTTAAGAGTTGAATGACAAAACCACCGGGCTAATAACAGAGTTGTCAGTCTCTCGAAATGTTACTGTTTATTTAACAAGCAATCTGAGGAATATTTATTGTCATTTTATGTACTGGAAATAATGGTGGTGATGGGTTGGTTTTAAAGGACAAGCCAAGTTAGTACAATAGAGTGCACAAATTCCTATGCAAGCTACTACTTAAAAGGTACGAGTGTGTAGAACCTTTGAACTCAGATTTTAAAACGCATTGCAAACTCCACAGTTTTTCTGTGCTTGGTTTGTGTGCAACACCACCTGTTTTTTATTTTATCTTATAGCACAACCACTTAAATATGGAGTACAGCAGTACTGTATATTCACACTGAGGATACCAGCCTTTATTACATGTAAAAAGCCAATTTTCTGTTTTTATTATGGCTCATAGACAAGAGTGCATGTTCTCACTCATCCACAATGGAACGCCTCTCACATCTGTCATGGGTTTGAATAAAGATTAAAAAGACATCTTGGTCCCTGGATTACTATAAGCAATTTGTAAATAACAGTCAAATCAGGAAATCAAAAAACCATGCATTTGAATAACTTGTACATTAGTAGGTACCAGTGAATCATTTCATGAAAGAACTAAACTAGTTTAGAAGTTTAGAGCTTTAGTTCTTAGTTTGGAACTAATAAGATTTAATATATTAAATATTAGACTACAGTCGAAAAGAAATTGCTTTTTACCTAAGTAAGAATTAAAAAAAAAAACTTTCTCGATTTAGTAAGCCAATTGAATACTCACCTACCTGATTTTTTTTTTTTTTATTTTAGGGCAATTTTTTGGTCAGGGTTGTTTGAATCTTCAGGTGTTTTGAGCAGCCCATCATCTCCAAACTGGAAGGTAAATTCTCTAGTCTATTAACATTGTTTTCTGTTGTTAAACAAAAACATGTTTTTCTCTTGTTTTCTATTTCAATTCTTCTTATGTCTTGGATATGCATAGGGTATGCACCCTTATGTAACTGGGCTCCTTCCCACAAGAAAATGGCTGTGACCAAGAGTGTTATCCTTATTTGTCTTACAGTATTGCCTTTTTCCTGTGCAGCAATGGACAGAATCCCCTCATCCCACCACGTAACCACTCTGCCAGCAGTTACCTGTATCCTCTGGGGACCCCTCTCAAGCATCCTCAGTAGGAGACTAGGCTGTGTATTCTGAACTCAAAGCATTTCAAACTTCCTCAAGGTCAGCATACACTTTTTTTTTTTCGATTTCTGTTGCTGGGCTTGCTTCCTCTATGACTCTCCAGTTTTAAGATGAGTCATGTGTAGATCACAAGTGGCTTCCCACGTGTTATCTGCAGTCACACTGCTAGAGCTTGCAGAAATTTGCTGATGTACTGTCCTGGAAAGTCAGATCTGGCCTCTATCAGATGGTCCTCCTTGTAAAAATTCTTAGTACTTTCCATTCCTCACCAGTTTAATTCTATGTAAATTGCCAATTTAATTGGACCTTTAAGGTGTTTTGTTGGACTTAACACATTTTCAATTAGTTTACAGCATATCCTTACCGTGAGGTCACACTTCTTGGTTACTGGGGTTGGATGGTAAAATCTGACCCGTTAGCTTTCTGACTGACTCTCTTAGTTTTCTGACTTGTCAGGCAAACAGTGTTTGCTTTATTTTGTCTTTGCAGACTCCTGAATTATTTAGGATATAAATTATTCTATCTTGATAAATGTTCTGGTGCTGTTTGATGTTGCTATGAGGTGAATGAAATTTCAGTGTAAACTTAGCTTCTTATCTTTATTTTTTTAGCTATAGCAGTTACCTATTTCATTCATCTGTGACTATCCTAAAGTTTCATAAACAAAATAATATGAGCTAAAATCATAATGTTTATCTAGTATTGCTCTGGATACCATTATTTTGGAGATACTAGAGCAAGGAAGCACGTGGCAGCTTACATCAGTGTCGCGACGGAGGGAAGACAAGCAGTCGACTCAATGTGAGTGATAAGGCAAGCTTCAACTTTATTGCAAAACCCTACACATATTTATACACTGAGTTCTACCTTATGCATACTTGTCTTACAATCATTGGCTTAGCTCTAAAGATTACATTATCATACTCCTCCTACTTGCGGTTGCTGCTACGTGGTCCGGGTTCCATCCTGTTTTTCTTATACAGTGCTTCCTCAAAGTTGTTTATCTGCACAGTGCAAGGTCAGTACGACCTTCTTTTCTCCCTTGCCAGCATAACTCGAAATTTTCCACCGCGGCCTAGTCTGGCTAACTTATGTCAAGATTGAATCACAAGGCTCCTCCATGGAGCCATGACCGCGTTCCCTCATCCATTCTCCAACACATCGGTATTTCACACCTCTAATAAGAGATGAAGTAGAAGGATGCATATTAGAGTCTCTGAGACTTCACATAGGGCCTTAGTGTATGTGTTTTCTTTGAAAAATACTACCTCCAATTTCCAGAGACTTAGTAAAGGGAGGGTGTGTTTGCAGTATTGATAAATGAAGAAAGTAGTATAAATAATAAGTGGCATATATAAGGAAAACATGCAGTGGAGGACCAGAGTCTGAAATGACAGTAAGGCATTCCATTAAATGAACTATTCTGCTATAACTCAGATAAAATTCTGACAGTATTTGAATAAACATTTGAAGACAAACTCCTGTGGAGAATGCAATACACAAAGGAATATATTGAACTGTCAATAGATAGGTACTCGTAGTATACTGAAGACAAGTTAATCAACAAGCCAAATAACATAACATGTGAAAAACATGCATTTAAGTTCTGGAGGTTAAACATAACAGCATTCTTAGTGGGAACTGATGGAACTCTCAGTGCAACAAAGTAAATGATCATTTTATTTATTGGATGTTAAGTGCAAGAATGAAATTATAGAAGAAATGTATTTTTTTTCCTATATATATATTGTTACTGGAATGACTCCACAGCAGTGCTAAGGAAGAGAGTGATGAGTAGCTGAGACAAGTAAAACCATAAGGCAAAATGGAATAAAGCTACCCCCAAAAAAATGTTTTCCAGTGTTGTCTGTTGCAGTGACATTTCATTTAAAATACTTGGGGGTGGTGAGAAAATTATTTTTAGAATACTTCTAGTGGAGGAGATTATAATTTTTTCAAGGATTTGGACAGATTTTTTTTTTTTTTAACATTAAGATATTTCAAGGTATAACTCTCCTTTGTTTTGAGTAACAATGAGAAAAGCATAGGGAGTTACAATATTATTTTACTTCATCAACTTAATTTTTATGGCTGGAAAGACTTGTATGTTTATATGCTTTCATATTCTACCCAGTAGACAGTAATAATTCATTGTAATGTTTCTGAGCTAAGTGCAAACTTCTGCATCTATCAGACTTCAGGCAGTTTTATGTTAGGTATTAGACCTTTAAAGGTCCCTTCCAACCAAACTATTCTATGACTCTACCCTAGCTCATTTCCTTAGGACTCATTCCTTTGCCTTTTACTCAGTGTTTGCTCAGTTTTACTTAGTGTTTCACTCTTCCTTTCTGCCACCATCATCTTTGTGCTCATCATCTAGTAACTAGTTTGTACTTGTCGTACAAAGACTGCCAGCTGAGACATCAGATTGAGCTCTGTATTTGTAGAAGAAAAATTAGGCACCTCTGGGATCAGTAAAAGCACTTGGAAAAGTTGTGGGCTAGTCAATACCTAGAGAAACTAGACTTATGCTTGTGATATACTGTGGTAGTCTTGTTAAGCTTACCAGGTTTTGGAGGGGGCGGCGGGTTGGTGTGGTTTTTCTTTGGGGGGTGTAACTCGAGGAACTTAAGGCTATTTCTTTTCTTGATATAAGGTCACTGTACTTCCTACTGACATCTCTGTCCAGATGGTTGATGGCAGATGAGGGAGAAGCATAAGAATGGCTGCATATAGGAACGAGGCACATCAGTACTTCTTAGTCTTTGCTACTACAAGAAGAATGTATACAGATTTACCAAATAGAAGTACAGATATCTGGCATAAAATGACATCCTAAATATCTCAGCATTATGATGGTTTTTTTTTGGATCCAGCTAGGATTCCCATAAATACTGACCAACTACCTCAATAATATGGCATTATCTGTCGTCATATCATTACCATAGAAAACATAGATCTTCTATTTCTCTCAAAAAAGCACTTTGGCGTTTCTGTAACCCAGGTAGCTTGGTCATGTTTAACAACAGAATTAAAATCCAGAAGATTTTTTGACCTTAACTTTTAGGTTTAGCTTGATCTTCTCTGGATGAAATTCTAACCTTTGGAGCCTGTTCAGCAATTGGTGACATGTTACCTGTCCCTTATCTTTCTTTAGTATCTTGGACAGAAGACACTTATTTAAAACTTGCATCTAAGAATGGGATAGTGCTCAAAGATAAAGGCAATTAATAACTAAAGGCAGTTAACTAACAAAACCTCTACAAGTAGACCATTCAGCCACTGCAGCAGGATCTGTGGTACTGCTCTAGTAATGTAAAAATCCTAAGTAGCTTTAGGCACTGAGTAATTGTGGAGAAAGAGGGGCTGCAATTGAAAAACTATGTGTAGAGTCAAGTATTCGGTAATATAACTGGCACATCCTGTTCCCTACAGGACAGACCTCCTCTTGCTCTCTCAACTAGATGAGTTTCAATAGAGTACATTTTTTTCCCTATATGACACATTCAAAAGCTGTGATGACATTTGCTTGTCAGAAGATCTAGAGCATACACTGCATATTTAATGTTAAGAGAATTAATATATTGTATTGCTTCTAGCATGTTTGCTGTATTACAGGATAGTATTACACACCTACTTTGCTTTTCAGACCCTTTGTAACTATATCTGACACACTATAAAAAATTCACTTCATCATCTGCATGTTAGCCTTTCTTGGGAATCAAGGAGATACGTCACCAAGCAGTTAATTAGTCTGAGAGCTACAAGACAGAAACACGATGTGTTTCCCAACATTATACACTTAGCAGCAGCAGCTAGGTCCAATGCCAAAACCAGGAGACCAGTAATTGGTTGTTGCTATTAAAACCTTTTTTTATGTTGCCCAGAAAAAAGTACACCTTGTTATTCTCCTTTAGGATATCATCTCTGAAGAATTCTTGACTCTATACACATCAAAAGGTTTGATTCTTTGAGGTTGTAGTGCAGCATTGAGTACACTAAGTTTTTGTTTTATCCTTAAAAAAGGCAATCTGGGATTTGTGCAGTTTTTGCAACTGAATACATGTCTATCTATACACATATCAGGGATCACGCTAGAGTGTTTAAAAGATTGACAAATCAGGTGAGTTTCAAATTTCAGAACGACACTGGATTGACATTAATTAATAATACATGCTGCTAATAATTGTTCTTACCCATTATCCATTATTGTCATTCCACATAGAATACAATTAGTCATTTGAGAGTTCTTTTAAGAGTCATTTCAGAGTTTACCTGCAATCACCTGTGAGTATGCTGTAACAGGGAGTTGATGCCATAAAGTTAGCGCTGATGGCTGTGGTCCTTGATGGTCTTAGATGTGGAGACCAAAGTAATGAGGCTTGAGAGATCTCAATGAGGGAACTGCTGTGAACTACTTCTTTATTCCCCAGCAGAAAATTCCAGTTTCATTGTTTTATGTTCCTCAGCCTCCTCCACAGAGGAAAATAGGGACCATCTATCTCCTTCTGACAAAGCTCATCTTAATCTTTTTGGACCAGGACTCATTCTGGTTTTGTCAGTCATTTTTCTTGATTGTTCTGCAGGATTATTCTGTTTGCACCAGGAACCCTTCTGCAGGATTATTTTGGTTTTACAATATATATTTCCTGCCTGCTTTTATACTTGGTTCTCATCTTGCAGATTTTATGATGTGCATGCTTTCCTGTACATTATTTGGACAACTATACCACAAGTCCCTATTTGTCTGTTTGTGGTTGCCTATTATTTATACTAGTGGCATCACAGTGTTCACAAAAGCTTATGTACAGTCACCTGTTATGGATGTTTCTAAGCCTTGGTTCAAGGGAAGCTGTGGTGGGTTAAGCTTGGCTGGTGTGTCCACCAAGCTGCTCACTTAATCCCCCCTCCTCAACAGGAGGGTGGAGAAAATACAGTAAAAAAGCTCGTGGATTGCCACATAAGGACAGTGAACTGTGACAGACATGAATTACTGTCATGGGTGTAACAGACTCAACTTGGGGAAATTAATTTAATTTATAGCCAAGTAATAACAGACTAGGATAGTGAGAAATAAAAGCAAACCCAAAAGCACCTCCTCCCCATCCTATTTCTTCCTAGACTGAACTTCACTCCTAACTATTCTACTTCCTTCTCCATCCCTGACTGACACAGGGGGAGGAGTAGGGGTTGTGGTCAGTTCATAACACTTCGTCTCTACCGCTCGTTCCTCCTCACGCTGTTGCCCTGCTCCAATGTGGGGTCACTCCCACAGAATACAGGGCAGATATCTGCTCCGACATGGATCTTCATGGGCTGCAGAGGGACAATCTGCTTCACCATGGTCTTTTCCACAGGCTGCAGGGGAATCTCTGCTCCAGTGCCTGGAGCACCTTCTCTCCCCCTCCTTCTGCACTCACCTTGATGTCTGAAGGATTGTTTCTCTCACATTTCACAGAATCGTTAAGGTTGGAAAAGACCCTGAAGATCATCAAGTCCAACCATCAACCCAACACCACCATGCCCACTAAACCATATCCTGAAGCGCCATGTCTACACATATGTTGAACATTTCTAGTGATGGTGACTCCACCACCTCCCTGGGCAGCCTGTTCCAATGCTTGACCACTCTCTCCATAAAGAAAGTTTTCCTAATATCCAGTCTAAACCTCCCCTGGCGCAACTTGAGGCCATTGCCTCTCGTCCTAGGGCTATTTTTCTCACTTCTCTCTCACAGCTGCTGTACAGAATTTTTTCCTCTTTCTTGAATATGTTATCACAAAGGTGCCACCACCATCACTGACTGGCTCAGCTTTAGGCAGTGGTGGGTCTGTTTTGGAGTCAGCTGGATCTCTCACTGTTGACATGGGGGCAGCTCTTGGCCTCTTCTCACAGAAGCCACCCCTGCAGCCCACCCCCCACTACCACAACCTAAACCCAGTAGAGAAGCTCTGGAGAATAGAGGAGGGGAGTGATAGAGCAACTTTGGTGGGCACCTGACATCTACCAAGGTCAGCCTACCATAACGGGTGTTCCTGATTTCAACTATACTCAAGCAACTGCTTTTCTTTTCTAGTACCTGGGAAAACAAAAGAGTTTGCATAATCAGGCATCACACAGCACTCTGTCCTCTTTGATGGCTAAGTGCCTGTACAATATGTAATGGATCTATAGCTGTTGGGACTTGTTCTTTTTGTTCTTTAATCAGCCTTGAATTTGCACTAGGTACACATCTAGTAGCTATATTTTCATGCCACAGAGAGAAGCAAAAAACCTTACATTTTTAGTTTTTAATACATTATTATTTCAACACTTTTTCCCTTCAGATATTTTCAGGGTTCCTTTAGCAACAGTTTGATCATATTTTAGTTCATACTTCAATAGTATCTCGTGATTCTTGTCCATGTTTTTAACATTTTAGTGGAACTTCCAGGGAAGAAAATCTTTTCTATTTGTTTTCTTTAAAGAAAAGCAAGTAAGGGTGTCAGATGCTTTTATAATGAATTTAGAAAGTAAATTAGGTATGTCTATTTTCTATGATATATTCTTAAATTTGCCTATTTCTACATACGCATTGTAAAACAAACAAAAGAAAACAGGGAAAACTTTACAACATGAAAAGCAATATATCTTAAAAATCAGTTTATTCCCTAAGTTCCTTTCTTTTTCTAATCATTGTGCATTAGGCACATTCTGTGAGACCAGGGATATTAGGTCCTCACTGAAAATTTAGAGTGTAGTAGGAATTGCTGTAGTTAACCTAGTTTTCCTGAATAAACTGTGAATTTGAGCTTCATACTCCAAAAGAAATATTTGCATCTTCAAATGGATATAATCCATTTACTGGTGAGTATAGCAAGCTCTTCTGTGAAATCTGACTGTCCCATATGCAAATGTAAAATTTACTTGCTATTCCTTTGATGTTGATATTGGAATCAGGGAGGTGTGCTAAACTTGAATCAAAATACCATGACTATGGATAACAGGAAAGTAGCCAAAGCTGTTCTGAGGTAGAATAATTAAAGGCAGTGTTCCATATATGAAAGGTTGGAAAGAAATGTTTTTAAATTCCTTCCATCTCTGGAGGGAGGGGGCTGTCTTTAGTTACTGGAATAAAAGCCAAATCTCTGTTATATGGTTTCCTGAGTACTGAATGTGTTCTGCTAGATATTTAAACCTTGGGGGAATGGCGGAGCGTACTCTGCAAAGTTACAAGTTTTTACCATTTTACATGAGAGCCTAAGTAAAATGTCATATCATCATTACTTTATTGGATATAATGGTCATCCTTAGAAACTCAAAAAAAAAAAAGGTTTAAATCCTCAGTAATTTGCTATTTGGCTCATTAACAGGAAAGATGATGTAGACGGATGTAATTAGCTATACATAAGATAACTTTTTGGGTGCCTTCCACAGGCTGCAGCTTCCTTCAGGAAATACCTACCTGCTCGGGCATGGAGTCCTCCACAGCTCACAGTGCAGATACCCGCGCCGCCGGGGCCTCTCCCGGGGCCGCGGGGGC
>NW_010539780.1:0-18312 GCF_000687285.1 Phaethon lepturus
TTGCATGACACAATTTTTAAACAGAAAACATGGTATCCAACCTGCTTGGGAGCCTGCCACTTGCCTTATACCTCTGAATACATTTTGAAAATATATTCACATACCCCACAAGATCCTGTTTCTATCCTTGTACACTATAGTAGTGCATCAGCTGGTCCTGAACATGACAGAACACCCTCACAAATGCGCATTTGGATATTTTTGACAGGATTGATTCTATCAATATTTCTTCCATTGCTGAACATCCCAATTCATCTTATTTCACTTTGCAGCTTCTCACATTGGCATTTAAATTAAGGTGCAAGTACAGGAAGTTCACAACTTTTCATCCTCTCAACATGAATTTGGTGATTAAAAAATAAAGTAAATCATTCCCAGGATGAGATTAATTTCTCATAAATTTGGGGTACCTATATCTCATTAAGTGTTTATGGTCCCTTTGTTGTCAATAGAGTCCAGGAGGTGATGCACTTGACCATATATAGGTGTTTGTTAGAGGATGAGAAAAATGCTGTGTTACACTGTACTGACTGTTTAGACAAAATCCCCATCAATTGTAATGGGATCTTAGCATTTGTCTCGTATGAAGACACCTAGTGTTCAGAGAAAAATTAATCCCACCAAAAGTAAAAGAAGCTTTTTCTTTTAGTAGAAAATCTTGAAAAAAACAGCTTCAAGCCAATTTTGGCTGACGTCTGTTAGACAATTTATGGGTGTCTTTGCTGGTTTTAGGCCTATTCAACAGATCTTGCAAGATTTTTCCCCCTTGAAAGATGATCTTATATTGATAAAATGTCGTAAAAATGAAGTATTAGAGTATTGTTTTTCTTATGAGTAAATGTTATGTGGCAAGATCACAACCATAGCTTACAAAATACTTTTATTTTTTTTAAGAACAAATACAACAAGATAAATGTTTGCTTCCTTAAAAAGACAAATAAGAACATCCCTGCTACAACATCCATGAAAACTAGATAAGGTATACCAAGAGTTTCTGAATCGCCGAAGTCTCTTGCTTTTTTAGGTTAGAATAGTGATTTATCTAGAAAGAAGGTCAGCTGCCCAGGATAAAGGAAGTGTGCCACTGGGATTTGTAAAGCAGTTTGTATCAGAAGAACCCACTGTTTCCCCTGTTCTGTACTGAGCCCTATTGTCTACAGACACAGGCCACACACACAAAAGTTTTGTGCTGAGGTGTTAGATACTCATCCTATCTAACATACAAGCCATGACAAAGAAGTTCTTACACATCATATATAAGAAACAAATTATACAAGAACACAATTTAAAACCAGTTTCAAATGAAGACTATTTCTACTAAGCTGAGGGCAATAGTTTTTCTACCATTTTCTGATGTGACAAGAGTTTAAATGTTAGAATGTATTATTTGCTTATTATTTTGCAAAAGAAAACTGCTATACTGTAAATACCTCATATATCACTATTAAATTCTCTCTTTCATAGCTTTCATTCACACAGGCAAGGAAGAACCTATGTTTACAGTGGAGCAGAAGGAATGCCACCGTGCTTTCATTTACCCTGTGACCACGTATACTTGGTTTCATCTCTGCAAAAACATTAACCAGTTAAACATCAGTACTGCTTTTGCAGCTAACTATAAAGGCAGAGCTTTTATTCCCCAATGACCATAATCAGGCACCAGTGAAAAAGCAAGCACTGTACCAAATCCAAAGGAAATACCTTCATGTAAAAAAAGCATTCAGTGTTCTTTGTATACTTCTGGACTCTTCACAGTTTTCAAAAATTTCATCTAGTTTAAAGATTACAGTCACAGTTTGTGCCTAAAAGCACTAAACTTGGGTTTTCCCAGCATAGGACCTTATGAGTTTCCACTAATAGTCTTTCATTTCCTGTCTTGCCAATCAGTTACCAATCAATGAGACAGCTTTCTTATTGTCTCTTTATGGCTAGTTTCTTTTTGAAGCTTTGATCGAAGGACATTGAGTTGCTGGAGTGTGTCCAAAGAAGGACATCAAAGCTGGTGAGGGGTCTGGAGAACAAGCCCTATGAGGAGCAACTGAGGGAACTGGGGTTGTGGTGGGTTGAGGTAAAGTGGGTGCTGGTCTCTTCTCCCAAGTAACTAGTGATAGAATGAGAGGAAATGGCCTCAAGTTGCACCAGGGGAGGTTTAGATTGGATACTGTGAAAAATTTCTTTACTGAGAGAATGGTCAAACATTGGAACAGGCTGCTCAGGGAGGTGGTGGAGTCACCATCATTGGAAGTATTCACAAAACATGTGGAAGTGGCACTTCAGGACAAAGTTTAATGGGTATGGTGGTGTTGGGTTGATGGTTGGACTTGATCTTAAAGGTCTTTTCCAACCTTAATGATTCTATGAAATTCCCATTCAAAACTCTTCTGGAGTTCCAAATACACCATGTCAACCACATCAACATTATCAGCATATCCAACAACACCTTTAAAGAACTTCTATGTTTTGCTGATTCTTCCTATTAGTTGGATTTAGCTCTGTGTCTGTTAATTCTATTTATTACAGTATGTAGCAATTGACCAGGCAAGTAGTTTTCTACAGTTTTTAGTATTCCCTGAAGCCATTTAAAAAAATTCCTTTCATGTTTGCCACTTTCCATTCCTCTAATGTAAACTAGTTTATCTATCCATTAACAGCTTAGCACAGTCATGTTAGAATGTCTTCTGACTAAATGGACACACAGTGGTTGTTTGGTCCTACTAGTGATAACTATGCATTTTATGGTTAGGTAATTAAAAATTACTTAAAAAATTGTTTAAATGATATGTCTCAGAAATTCTCTCATAATCAGTCATTCAGATACAGAACTCAGTGCTTTTCCATAGTCACATTAACATAATTAATTTATTTCCTTTCTCTGCTACTGTTTTTTCTTTTCACACATTTAAGTCCATCAACCCTTCACACTCAGAGTTCTTGTTTCCAATTAATTTGAAAAGAGGCTTTAGTCTTTGTTTTTAGTTTACTCCGTTATCAAAGTGTTCCTCAAAATCTGTCTATCTATCTTTTCCATATTGTTACCCTTTTTTCAGAACCGAATATATTAGAAAGTTTCTATCTTTCCCATTTCTATTTGTCTACTGTACATCCTGGCCACTGTTACCAAGTGTCTTTTTTTATAATTACACCCTGCCCCAGATCCTGTTCACTGATCAGTACTAAAGCAAAGTTATATCCTTATGTAAGTTTCTGACTAGATGGATTTCCAAGAAGTAATCATTTCTACTGCCTAAACACATAATTTTTTCTTGCTATAAAAGCAACCAGTTCATGCAGACTGACGTTTCCCATCCTGTTATGTTTTCTGTTCTCTTTCAGTATGTTAGTCACTGTGCTGGCCAGTATTTCTAGTAGACCAATATTACTCTTCCATTTTAAAATTACTTTTTTCCCTTTATATATTCTGTGGTTCTTGTTGATGCTTTTAACTATTTGCCTTATTTGGATCTAAACTTTTCTTAAGCAGAATATGTCAGGAAGTGACACAAAAAGTGTCATTCCTTGGCTAATGTACTCTCTTAATCCCATTTCATGTGATTTTCTTTCTTTCATTATTTCTTAAGTGTTTTTTAAATCAGTAGCCCAATTAAAACCATGTATTATTGTTTACCAGCCATCTTAGATTCCAAATATTACTACAGAATTTTTGTATTTAGTCTTGGTTTTGTTGCTTATTTTTTGGTGTGTGATAGAACAGGACTTTACTGGTATAAAATTACTCTTCACCACTTTGCAACTGATTTTTTCTTTTTTTAAATCTATCCTACATTTTTTGGGTGATTCAGAACTCTTATATCTTCATCCCTATAGAATGTGTCAACCCAAACTGCATGGTCTTCTTTCCTTTTTTATCTTCCCACAGTCCCCAATTCAGACAACTCAACTATCAATTTTTCAGTGTCACAAGCCTGCTTCCATTTTTTAGATGGAGCTAGGAAGAAATGTCATTTCTTCTCTCATGTCTCCAGCTATACCTGCAATTCATAATCAGTATAAGCCCCTCTTCCATGCAGTGTTTCCTCATCACTGCCTCTCTGGTCATAGGTGTTATATTGTGAGTATTTCAGACTATCTTCCCATTAAGTTCAATAATCTATTACAGCTTAAACTGGAAAGTATGTCCTCTGTCCCATATTTTATTAGCATTCATATAGGCCACAACAAAGTTTCCTATAAAACTCTATTCTAGATGTGTTGTGCAGGCTGCTACCTCTGCCCCAGCAAGCATGTAATCAGACAGTCCACACAGCGTGTAACTATACTGCCATGCACCCCTGACATAACAGTCCTAAGTGTTCCTATGTCTGGCAAGAGAAATCTCCCCTCTCCCCATCCCACCAACCACTATAGACCACATCATCCTGTTCAAATCATAAAACCATAGAATAGCTTGGTTTGGAAGGGACTGTTAAAGGTCATCTAGTCCAACCCCCCTGCAATGAGCAGGGACAGCTTCAAGTACACCAGGTTGCTCAGAGCCCTGCCCAACTTGGCCTTCAGTGTTTCCAGGGATGGGGCATCTACCACCTCTATGGGCAACTTGTGCCAGTGTTTCACCACCCTCATGGTGAAAAATGTCTTAGATCTAGTCAAAATCTACCCTCTTTCAGTTTAAAACCATTACCCCTTGTCCTACTACAACAGGCCCTGCTAAGAAGTCTGTCCCCATCTTTCTTAGAAGCCCCCTTTAAGGACTGGAAGGCTGCAAGAAGGTCTCCCTGGAGCCTTTTCTCTCTGCAGGATGAACAATCCAACTCTCTCAATGTGTCCTCATAGGAGAGGTGTTCCATCTTTCTGATGATTTTTGTGGCCCTCCTCTGGACCCACTCCAACTGGTCCATGTCTTCCCTGTGCTGGGGTTGCTGGGGAGTTGCCCTGACCCAGGCGCAGGACCCTGCACTTGGCCTTCACACAGGCCCATTTCTTGAGCTGGTCCAGATCCTTCTGGAAGGCTTCCTGTCCCTCAGGCGTGTCAACTGCACCACTCAGCTTGGTGTCCTTTGCAAACTTGCTGAGAGTGCACTCAATCCCACTATCTATGTCACTGATGAAGATAGTAAACAGTACTGGTCCCTCAGTATGGACCCCTGAGGATATTGAGCCATTGACCACTACCCTTTGGATGCAACCATCCAACCAATTCCTCATCCACCCAACAGTCCACCCATTAAATCCATCTCTTTCAAATTTAGAGAGAAGGATGTTGTGGGGGACCGTGTCAAAGGCCTTACAGAAATCCAGATAGATGACATCAGTAGCAATTCCCTTGTCCACTGCTGGGGTCACTCCATCATAGAAGGCCACTAGTTTGATGAGGCAGGACTTGCCCTTGGTGAAGCCATGCTTGCTGTTTTGAATCACCTCCCTGTCCTCCATGTGCCTTAGCACAGCTTCTAGGAGGATCTGTTCCATGATGTTCCCAGGCACAGAGGTGAGGCTGACAGGTCATTAATTCCCAGCATCCTCCTTGCTATCCTTTTTAAAAATGGGTGAGATGTTTCCCTTTTTCCAGTCTCCTGGGATTTCACCTGACTGCCAGGACTTTTCCAGTATCATGGAGAGTGTCTTGGCAAGTACATAGACAATTCCTGCCGGACTCTGGAACGCCTCTCATCAGGTCCCATAGACTTGTGCATGTTCAGGTTCCTCAGGTGGTCTTGAACCTGATCTTCTCTTCCAGTGGGAGGGACTTTGCTCCTCCAGTCCCCATCTTGCTGACCATCCACCCAAGAGATGTGGGAAGAGAGACTGCCATTGAAGACTGAGGCAAAGAAGTCACTGAGTACCTCAGTCTTCTTCTTGTCCATTGTTACCAGTCTGCCAGTCATGCTCACTGGGGGGATTGCTTCCTTTGACCTTCCTTTTCTGCCTGACATACCTGTGGAAGCCCTTATTATTATTTTTTCCTTCTCTTGACAAGTTCAGCTCCAGATATATCTTGGCCTTCCTGAACCCATCCCTACACAACTGGGCAGAATCCCTGGCAATTAAGGGGTATTTCGGGGACAGGAAAATGCAAGGCTGTTGCTTGGTGTGAAAGTCTCACTGACTTGAATAGGATAATCATAAAATCCCTGAGTTTTATCCATAAAAGCAGCTTGACAACAGTCATCATTTGATAAGACCAAAGAGGAGAAAAAATACAAGCTTCTTTAAATTTCTGTTGGGAAGTAGATAAATGCAACACCAAAACAAGACGACAGACTTGGCAAGTATAATACTTTTCAGAAGGTTTTACAAAAGACTAAGATGACATTTTGACATAATAGCTAGGAGTATTTGCAGATTTTCCATAGTCCCCTCACTGTCTGACTTTGCTGTGCAGAATTTAACCTCATTCCATGACTTATTTTTAGTGACTTATATATTGTTCATATTTTTAAGAACTTTTTTTCACAAGATAAACGCTTTTTTTTCACAAGATACGCTTCTGCCCACAAAAATTTCATGTCTATAATTTTGGGCTCATACATATCAAAATGAATCGTTTATGGTATTTGTTGGTGCCTTCTTTTTTAAGATATCCTTTATCTCTCTCATTCCTTTCATGAACAAAACTAAGTTTTGTTATCTAATAATCTGTTTCTTTAAGATGGCATGCAAAAATGAGCTATCAGGAATCTTAAGTCTGGAAGTCTTTAAAATTAGCAGGCATCTATCACATTATCTGGGTAAAAAAATACCTTGATTTATAATGCAGTTAAAGAATTTTGTGACTTTGCTTTAAAGTAGATATCATTTGCAGTTAAAAAGCAAAAGGTGTTTTCTCCTCTTCATTATGTGTAGCTAATTCATTTTATGTCAGCTGTTTATATACCTCCTAAGCAATAACTTTAGTGATGAAATAAACTACTGACTAGATCAAGGGGTTCCATACCTGGATGCAGACAGGAAAACAATAATAAAGATGTTCCACTTACTACAAGAAGGACATTGAGTTGACGGAGTGTGTCCAAAGAAAGGCAACAAAGCTGATAAGGAGTCTAGAGAACATGTCCTGTAAGGAGCAACTGAGGGAACTGGGGTTGTTCAGTCTGGAGAAGAGGAGGCTGAGGGGAGACCTCATCGCTCTCTACAACTACACAACTACCTGAAAGGGGATTGTGGTGAGGTGGGTGTTCGTCTCTTCTCCCAAGTAATTAGTGATAGGATGAGAGGAAATTGCCTCAAGTTGCGCCAGGGGAGGTTTAGACTAGATATTAGGAAAACTTTCTTTACTGAGAGAGTGGTCAAACATTGGCACAGGCTGCCCAGGGAGGTGGTGGAGTCACCATCACTGGAAGTGTTCAAAAAAACTGTGAATGTGGCACTTCAGGACATGGTTTAGTGGGCCTGGTGGTGTTGTGTTGATGGTTGGACTTGATGATCTTAAAGGTCTTTTCCAACCTTAATGATTCTGTGATTCTGTGAAAAGCCTGTGAAAATACAACTCCTTGAATTGTAATAACATGAAAAATTCAAGTAGTGTGAGAAAATAAAATCCACATATAGCTGGTTTTTTTTCCCTGAAGAATCTAATCACTGTGTCTAGACATACATGCACATAACAGCGATAGTCTGAAAATAAATTACACTTGAGTATCTCTGGAACAATCTCATTCTAATGACAAATTTATTGTTTAATATTCTAGCCAGAAGCAAGCTGACTGGAAGTCTTGGCTACTCACTTTCCAGGACTAATTTTGTTTATTTGTAGATAAGGTGAGAGAAGAACTGCACATTGTGTGTAGTGTGTCAGAGGGTTTAGTCAGACGGCAGCAAGTGTGTCACAGCACAGATCGAGTTTCTGTGAGGCTGTGATGAACAGCTCATCACAGTCTGAGTGCAAAGGGGAGCACCTCACTTCACTGATTGTTGGATGAAGGGAAGGAGGAAAAGTCATTCCTTCCAGAAAATAGTGGCTCAGATCCAGTGGGGTTGTACTATTTTCGTTCTGTGCAATCTTAAGAAACAAGTTTATTGTCTGAGAAACTACACAACTATTTTTAACCTTTATTCCTGTATTTTTAGGAAAGCATTATATATTCTTATATCTTCGTATGTATGTGTGTATATATAAAATCATGCATATAATGTACATATAAAATGTCAGTGTCTAGAAGTTATAGGGTTATTCCCCTTTAGTGGGAACAGAGGCAGAAGATTTAAATATCATTAACACAATATTAAAGTTGCTTCTTATATTAAAAATTTAACAGCTTCATACAAATATAAGAAGTACATACAGTTTGGGAGCAAGCATACCTTTAATGTTGCTGGCTCTTCCCTGTACTGCACTATTGTACCAGGAAGGCAGATCCTATCCAGGAAGATCTGTGCAGATCAGGTATACCTGGCGGACTCCAGAGACAAGTGTCTGCTGCATATACAGAATTTTATGTTGTCATGTATGTAATATGTGTCACTAACAATTAGTGACATGGTGCTACTTCACCCGACTTCCTTGTGTGTGAAACTAAGCAACTACTTCGCTCTTAGTTTTAGGAAGGTTTTGAGCAACGTCTTTCTAAGTGCACTAAACTCCTTGATTGAAAGTGTACAAGCAGAGGAGTTTTATGATAGTGAATAGAGTTGTTGTGCTATAGGTAGACATCTAACATTATACATTTAAATATATGACAGCACTTTCTGGGAGACAAAATTCTTAACTTTCTTATTCTGAATAGGCATCCTCTATCAAACATACCATCATTCCTTACCTAGAAATTTCCATACGCTAAGAAAAATTCTTCAGCTGGACAGTGAAGCCCTTTCCTCACTTTACAGTACCAGGTGACACAAAATAAAAAGGCAGGAGAAAAGGTTGTAAGTTTGTTATAAACTTGTTAATGAGAAATGTTATATTAGAATTGCCTAACTTAGGAACATATTTTACTGACTTTTTTAGGAAATCAATGTGTGATGCTCAGAAGTGGAACAGTTTTCTGCTTGACAAAGATGGATGACGTGTGGTGCACAAACTTTCACATATTCATGTTTGTAGGTCTGAGGCAAGGAAGAGAATAAATCATTTCTATCCCTTTCCAGTTAATGAGTACAGACTCTCAGAATGTTTGACATCGTCTAGAAAATAGCATGCACAGTGAGTCACATTCAGCAAAACAAACAGTTCTGTGCTTTCATTTTGCAATGTCTGAATTGTTACATTTAAGGAACAATACCTGCAGCCACCCTACTGGGGCCCTACAAGTCATTCATTACACCTGAGTAGCTCCATCTTTTGCACCTCACGTTGTATGAAAGAAGAAAACTTGAGTTAGAAGTCATAGCTCCCTTCAACAGGAGGAATGTGTAATTTTGCTATCCAGAAAAGAGCAATGGGAGCTCTCTTGTGGATTTTGATCACATTTAAACCAACACCACCTCCATGTAGAGAAAAGGCAACACTCCTTGGTTAACAGTCCCTCAGAAACTGTAATGTCCGGATGTTCTTTGTATGGAGGCACATACAGCCAGAGCTTGGCTGAAGTGTGAGTTTGTATTTTCCTCTAGGAAATAAAGTCATGCTGTGTAAATACGTTGTTATTGCCAAAATAATGTACATTTAACAGTCTGTAAGTTAAAAATGTTTTCAGTCTAAAATCTTCATCTATCATCCCTCCCTACCACCCTTTTCTTTCATGGGGAGGTGTAACTACGCAGTGTGAACTGGTACGATAAAACACATTTATCTATGTGGCTTGTTAGGCCCAGTTTAGTCCTTTAAGCCTCTGATCTTTTCTACTATGAATTATCACAAGTTATTCCTCTTGGCAGTTCAGACCAGCTGTATACTTCAGGGTCTTCAGTCACCTCCCGACACTTCCTTCTTGCCTGCCACTTTCTGTAATGCACTTGGACCTCACCCACACAAGTACTTGATCATATAAGATCCAGCAGCAGGTCTGCAGTTCCCTGTTCCTAACTTTAGGTCCTTTTAACACTACAGTTTCCCACCCTGCTACCTTGTGTGAAGACAAGCCCAGAAAGAGAAATGCCTGCTGTGGGATTAATTTCTTGCAAAGCTGTGCAGAGAAGGCAGGGTGAATCTTAATACTGTGTCCATGGAATGGCTTTGGAGTGGTCCATGAAGTGTGATTTCCATGAAGAAAGGATCTCAAATACCTGTACGGAGAGGCCCTTAACATTTTAGCTTGTACCAGTTGTGATCCAGAAAACATCAGACACAGACATGTCACCTGCTTTGGTAGGATTTGGTTGGATTAGGAAAAGCATCAGGAACTGGGCATTCAGATTGCCTGTAGGAAAGGTGAGCTAAGACAGATGGGTAGCTAACTAACGAACTTTTGGTATTGCACCAGCAGCATTGCTCCCAATGGGGTGACAATGGGTGACATACAGAGTTAGTGGCTATCAGAAGGACAATGTAACAACAACAACCAGTCACAGAGAGGTTCTTTCCCAGTTTCTTCTGCTTTCTTTCAGCCCATAATGGGTACTTAGTAAGCCCTCATACCTAGTAACAAGTGTAAAAAGTATAACAGCATTTTAGGGCAAGATCCCATTGTTTACTTAGCAAGATCCAGCCCACGGGATGGTTAAAATCTGAATGGAAGGTTCTGAATGCAAATGCAAGAGTTATTACCAAGTTCAAGGAGCACTGGCAATGTCTGCCAGAACATATGCGAGGAACTAGTCAGCTACTGGGACAGTGCAAGAATGGGTGTGGAAAGCAAAAAAATGCAGTCCAGAATCTGTATTATATGATTTAGGACAAAGAGAGGGGGAAAAAATCTCATTAAATCATACACTAACATATAAATTCTTAGATTTGGCTGAGATTAAACAGTGCCAGATTAAAACCTTTTTTCCATGTTAGTATCATAACTTAGTTACTACAAAATGCTGTAGGTTCTGCCATCCAGTAATCAAGGGGCAGAGCTTGCCCATTTTACTAGGATAGCCAAAGTAATTTGTTTGATTCAATAGGTAACAGCAAAAGACAATTGTGTGGATTATCAGGGAATACTTCCAACAACACTCTTCTTCAGGACAAGCTACAAGAAGCATGTTCATCTACTTTTTATATTAATCTTTTAATCATTTCTTAGCCTCTGCAGTTAATGCACCATAGTAAAATTTTACTGACTACAAAAGTCACCTCAAAAATATCACTGGTTAAAGAATAAAGTCTATTATAAAGAGAGTGGAAGAAATCACTGTGCTTATGGAGAAACATGGTCTATTTGCAAAGAGCCTGCATGTCTTCTGCAAAGGGAAATCCTGTCTCAATAATGTTCTAAAGTACTAAGAAGCTATCAGTAAGCACATGGATAAGGGATGCTCATGAACATAATGTGCTTCTGCACCAAAAATTACTAAGAAGTTACATTACCATGAAGCTGTAGGGAATTGGACTGAGAGCTAGTTAAAAGATAAGAAGCAAAAGATAGAAAGCCAAGCTTCATAGTCACTTTTTAGGCTAGAGATGAATCAGCAGTGTTGTCCCTCAGGGATTAGTGCTGGCACTGGTGTTATTCCTGGAGATGGGAGCGAGTAGTAATATCTTTTTGCAAGGACTTGATGCATATTTGTCGGAGGATGTTCTGAGTTATCAAGCTGTAACATGCCTACTTCTAGTGTTCCCCAGGCTCCTTAAAATAGTACCTAGCCCCATGGTCCTGCTTTCCCCCTCTGGAGACAAAGGAACAGCTGAGCACCTCTGCCTGTTAGAGTAGCTGCCTCCACAACAGAGATATGGGAATGGAGACATGTTCATCTCCTTTCATGTCTGTGTGAAGCCCAGCACAGGACTGGGCAGTGTTGTATGACACAGTTTCTGTCTTAGTGATGTCTGAGACCTTCATCCCAGCATGCCATGGCACCTCAGAGAGCCTGGACTCTGGAGGTCTCAAGAATGTCTGCTGTGCCTCTCACTTCTCAAGTGCTATGGGGCACATTTAAGCCCAGCTGCCTTGGCAGGCCTGAGTTTGTTCCCAGTTTAGTAATCATTTGAATTCCTACCTAAGGAGATCTGTTCCAGACATATTTAAAGGCAATCTTACTTTTGCAAGCTTGTGAAGTATATATTTTTCTCAGTAAGACCTGCAACAAGGCAGCTTTGCTGCCTGTATGAGGCTACTAGGCAGTCAGAGCTCCATACAAAGTATACTTCCTTCCTCTAGAGTTCAGGAACTGGTAACAGCTAAGAACCTTTAATCCCAAAATATTTTAACAAGACCATTGTGTCCCGCAGCAACTGTCATGGACAGAAACTATTGTTCAGCAGTCTCTTTACTCATGATATTACGAATATCTCTTAAACCCAAGAAGAAGAAATAAACCTCAGCATAATTAATATTTTACTAATCATTACAAGGTTTTCAATGTTGAACAACCCTATATCAGAAGTACTAATTTCCTACTTCTGACCCAAGTCCTGTGCTTTCCCAACCCACTGTATTAACTGCTTTATTACCCAACACATAAAAACACACCACCATTTTAGCCTATTGCAAAGACATTTTTTAAAAAGTTCACCAAATAAATACAATGAACACTGCAAAGAGGTATGCAAGTCAGCAACACATGGTAATGCTCCAGCTACCCATTTTGTCAGTTGTGTTATTCTTGAAAAACAAAAGTAATTAAGTAGACCCTGTGGCCTCCCCTTAAAGCTAAAATCTGGCATTGAGCATTTATAAGGCACATCCAGACCCTGAAGAGCATGGGAAGTGTGAAAGCAAAGATCCCTCCACAGGGTGACCTTTCACAAACAAGGTAACCTCCGAGTGCTTCTGAGCACTAACACAACCTCTCTCTCCTCTACCTTTGCTTCCACACAAAGCCTTGTGCCAGACATAGGGGCTAGGATAGTTGCTTTTCAAAAGATTATTTTATACTACACTTACAAAGGTGAGCATACACAGCTCAAGAAACACCCTAAAGTATTCCAGTTGAAACAGGTCTAAACTCTCATGTTTAGGGAGTAGGTGGAATCAGAATGTTTTTTTTATCCAGAGCAGATTGTTAAAAAGAAAAAGTATTTGAAGATTAAAGTAGAATACAATAGCCACTGACCATTATTCTCAGTAACACTGAACTAAGGTATTGGTCATAATTCATGGCCAAATCATTGAAAATCCATTTGGAAAGTCAGAATCTTCTGTGGTTTGCCATTACACACAACATTTTTCACATAAAAATTTCGGTGCAGTCCAATGCCAGACTAAACTATATGCCAGGTTTTACTTAATCCTATACTGAGTAATATTAAATATATTAGTTCTATGGAATAATCCAGCTTCTCTAACCCAGTTAAAACAACATGAAGAATTTGCTGCTACTTGAAACAGAATGACATACTGGTTGTGCAGGCATAACCCTTGAAGATCATTAAAATATCAAAATCAGCACTACAACTGTGCATAAGAAGGACAGCTTCATTACTTGTTTCAATAAGCAAACATATTATCAAAAGCATGCTCAGCAAGCAGATACTAGTAGTGCTCACAGAGCCCAGTATCGGTTTCTCCTACTAAAATTGTTAGTGAAACACCCATGATCAAGTGACATTCATCTGTAAGCAACAATGCCTCGCATATTCTTTGCATTTTCAATTTACTGTTTATCTTTCTTTTTTTATTCCAATACTGGAAAGAAAACCACCATCAACTGCATCGTCATTTTTCAATCAAAAAAATCATTAGTCACTTGAAGTGACTTGAAGTCTTGAAGTTTTGTTACTGTCTAAAATTTTGATTAAAAAGTAAGATCACTGTATAAACCAAAGAAACATTTCTACATTTCTGATAGAAATGCAACTTACTGTCAGATTTCAATATTGACTTAAGCTCTAATTCATCACAGTTATACTCACTTGAGCTTAAAGTTATTAACTAACATTCCCAGTAGTATTTTTACATCAATTTGAAAAACAAGTTAGAGCCTGTCATCTTAACCATTGTTGTCATCAGTCTTAATCAACCCTGACAGCAGACAAGTACAGCCTCTTCTCAGCCAATAGCAGCTCCAGATCACTGTTTTGCAGAGCTCAGCTAAACAAATGCTCCATCAGAGCAATGCCAACAGCATTGCTCCCATTTTCTTTAAGTCAAGGATCACTAGGCTACAATTAAGTGTTTTTTTTTAAATCTCTCCCAAAATGCTTTTTATGCCCAAGCGTGAGTTCAGCCTGCATGCGGTGTAGGCTGGCGAGCAGTCATGAACAGGGAGGTGGATAATAATGCTAGATATTTAAACTTGGCTTTTACACAGGAAGGCTGACAGTTATCTGGCATCTGCTGCTGAGAAAGTCACAGGCTACTCTGTGGTGGGTACAGGGGTAACTGAGGAAAACTAACACTCAATATCACAAAACTAACCAACACAACTAAGAGCACATTCTCATTTCTTCATGCAGTCTGAGATACCCTGTGTAGCCACTACCAAGACAGAGGCAGCAGAAGGACCAAACCCTACTTCCCACTCCCCTTCTTTCCACCTCCCACTGAATCTGCCAGGCATGAGCTTGTGGCCACTGTAGAGTGCTTTTGGCAGCTCTAGAGGCAGTGAGAAATGGCAGCAGTTGGGATCACACAGATAGCAAGTCGCAGCCATCTTTCTCTTCTTCCTCTCTGCTCGTCACCTGAACTGCAGAGTACACCCAAGTAGAATGCTTAGTTTGTCCCACTGGTCTTCAGTTAGGCACAGACCACAGGCACCGGGAGCAGCTCTGCAGCACCCATTAAGATATTCTTAAGGAACTCATGCTGAACAAGTTGTGCATTGAGTGATTGCCAATGCACACACAGGTACTTAGGCAACGTCTCTCAAGATGGAGACAGTCTCAGAAGCTATCGGTGATGCTCTAATACACCCTCTAACACATACTGTCACATGCCATTCCTATGGACAGACAGGATGCTGCATGCTGCGTGTACGGGGCAGAGCCAGAACTTCATGCATTTGTGACTGTCACTTTAGCAAGCAGGAATCAGACTTTTGTAACCATTTGTGTTTGGTTTCTGTTTTTTAAAGTCTTCATTTTCCCATTCCTCACTCCATTTTGTACTTGCACTAACTCTTTTAAAAAAAGACGGCAACATTGTGCCCTTTATTACAATTTTATCCTTTTCCTTGAGCTTTATCTGTCTCATTTCTTTATGAGAAACACTTTTTCTTAGTGTGAAAAGTACTTCAATAACAATAATATCCACTATTGGGAAGCAAGTAGATACTTTTATCAGACAGATAATACTGTTTCTGTTGTCTAGAAGACCCTACTCTGACAAATACAAATAATTTCAGTCACAGATGCATTAACATTACAAAGATGCATTAATGGAAGGGGAGAAAGTAAACCGGCATATCTGACCTCTATACCATGACCAGTCTCCACCAAACCTCTGAAAAAGGATTCTGGCTGATAAACTCATGCCTGAAACCTCCCAAACCTCTGTCAATACACAGACATTCTCGAATAATTTTTCCCACTATATAAATTGTACAAAGTTAAGGAGCGGAAATAGGAAAAAAAAAAAAAAAGGAAAAGCAGTATTTTTCCTGAAGTTGAAGCACAAGTTCTCCAGTCATCTGCCTGGAAATGGCAGTCCTCTTTGAGGTCCACTTCAAAATCCACTTCTGTACCTAAATATCTGTTTAATCACCTCAGATTTTCATTTAAATTCAACATTTTCTTTCCTAAATCACACACTCTGGGACTGACCTATCACTGCAAACCTCGGGTGTCAGGAACATGTATTTTACACCTCTACAAAACCAAATCCTATAGAAAGGTCTCTGGGCTCTTCCTCCACTTGACAGGCTCCAGAGTCACAATTGTCACAAGGCAGATACCTGAGCACAGCCCAGCACCCTGCGGCACTGAAGGCAGCTCCTGGGAGGGTTCTTATGTTCCTGTGAAGGCTAAGGAGACCTTGGTGGCACCTCTGGGGAGGAATCAGCCCCTGGAGGCTGGCAGCAAGGCTGCAGGGAGCTTGTACATGAACAGCATGGCTTCCAGGCATTTTTTCCCATAAAAATGACAAAACTGTCCTCAGTTGCAGAACATGTGGTTCTGGGAGAGGAAGAACTTGTACACTGGGGTGCCATGGTGTGAATGTAGCATATAGACAGTCAACTAAGAACAAAAAACAGTCACTTGCTGGTAACTAGTTTTTCAATGCATGTTGTCTAATACATATGCCTGTCATGTATGATTGCAATCCTCCCTCACTCCACAGCCAATTCTTGTGGACAAGTTAGGACTTGCAGGCCATGAGAACTAGAAAGCATAGACTGTGCGCCATGTGTATGTGCATGCATACAGGAGAAGAGACAGGGGAAAGGAAAAAAAGCTTCTCTGAGCAAAACTTGTGACCTAGACTAAGTGTTTTAAATAATTTTGTAAAAGAAAAAAAAGCAAATTCTGCAGAAATGCCAATATTCACAAAGCAGGGAATCCAGAGCAACACATCAGCCTTGCATACAACACAAACGTGAAGCAGAGGGGTGAATGGGCTGTGCCTGTTCACTTCTTGCCTCCATGTTCACAATGAAGCGTCCAAAACCTTTCCCCTTTTCTTGGACACACCAGGAAACAAATCAGTCAAGTAGGAGTCAAGATAAACCAGGTTATGGATGCCATTAAATACACAACCTGCTGACAGCCTCTGTGTGCTTCAAAATGGTCAGGGACTGGAAGGGCTGAGCTGGTTTCACAGGTAGGTGGCAACTCACAGTTTTTTAGGTGGGATACATGTACACAGAAACCTAGCTAGGGATCCAGGTTCTCCTCCTTCATGAGAGACCCTCGGGTCCTTCACAGACGGACGTTGAAGCAGGCTCCCCATAACAGACTGCCTTACCTTGGCACTCCGCGTGCATCCTCTGAACAGCTGTGTTGAGCGTGTCCTCGTGGCCATGAGCTCCAGCAGCCACCACCTCCTTGCGGGGGCTCCTCGCTGACGGGGTACACACCCCTGCCTCAGCTGTGAATTCTGCTCCTCCCTTTGGGGTCGCGGGTGCCTCTTTCCATTAGTCTCACCGGCTGTTTTGGGAGTAGCTGGTGTTCCCGACCATGGAATTTCATGGCACCTCCAAGTACAGAGTTCACACTGCTGCAGGAACACCACGCTCTCCCTGCTCTCCTCCGCTTCACTGCCTGCCATTGTTTCCCCCATCGGCCTTACCCACTGCCTGGTGCCTGTGGCCCACACTGTCCCACTGCACCCCACAGGGCATCCTGCACCGGCACGGCCCTGGCAGCTCCCTGCCACAGGCGGGTGACGCAGCGTTGAGGAATCGGCTCCTTCAGGGCATGAGAAAGGGGACTCTGAAGTATGTAGCAGGAGGGAGAATAGTTGTTATCCTCTCAGCAGACTGCAGCAGGGCTTTCCAACCATGCATCTGCTGATGCGGTACTGCTGCGTACCATTGGCTCCCGACACCAGGCTGAAAAATGGCTGTCAGGCTCCTGCAAGGACGTGGAGAAGTTTGAGGAATCGGCTCCTTCAGGGCATGAGAAAGGGGACTCTGAAGTATGTAGCAGGAGGGAGAATAGTTGTTATCCTCTCAGCAGACTGCAGCAGGGCTTTCCAACCATGCATCTGCTGATGCGGTACTGCTGCGTACCATTGGCTCCCGACACCAGGCTGAAAAATGGCTGTCAGGCTCCTGCAAGGACGTGGAGAAGTTTTTACAGGCCTCCTGTAATAAGAGGAGTGATACATGACTCCTTGGTGTGGATGTTATTGCTATTAGGGCTGTCCAGGGGCAGGACGGCTGCCCTGGCCTCAGCTGGCTGGAGGGCAGGAAGGTCAGGCCCTGCCCTGGTGGTTTTGGGAAGGGGTATTTCAGGCCCTCCTCTCCCCTGCACCTCCTCTCCCACTGGAATGGGAAGGGGTATCCAGGCCCTGTGTTTTCAGGGCTTTTTAACCACACCCCACCACCCGCTCTGTCCTCAGCCCTGGAGGCTGTGTCTCCTGGAAGCAGAGGAGGGTGAGGGATAAGGGAGGAGCAGGGAGGTGAACCCACACTGGGAGGAATGAGCAGGGCAGGGGAGGAGGGAGGGAAGAGCCAAGCCCATGGAGTGGCTCAGGAGCCTCCTCAGCGTGTAAGAAACATCACTGGGTCTCACAAAAAGAGTGAGGAGGGATTTTAGGGATCCATAGCATCTTATCCCTGAGGATATAGAGGTGCAGGGCTCCTCCAGGAAGGGAATAGGGAGGACAGATGTTTGTTCCTGAGATGAAGCAGATGCAAGAGCTACATAAGAGAGGTGGAAGTGAGACTTAGTTGGTTTTGTACTATTGCTGAGAGGCTTGTTAAGTGAAAAAGTTGTATTTGCTCATCATT
>NW_010539780.1:18343-23796 GCF_000687285.1 Phaethon lepturus
ACCTCTGGCATGAAGTATGTTGACAAGCTCTTTTTACTCCTCTGCATTTTTAAGTTCTACGCTAATATATCCTAAAATAAGTTGTTCCTTCTACAATACATGTACTCTTCCTTAAAGTTTGTCCTGAAGAATTACCTCAGCAGACTTTCTGTTCTGGAGCTTGCCATTAGCACACTGCATTTTCCCTAAGCTCTCTGGCTCAGCAACTTTATGCCACATGCAGCAACTGCGAGAATTAATAAGGAACAGGCAGAGCACTTCGTCTCCCTTGGCAGCTTTTTCAACACCAAGCCAATATCAGCAGATGCACAACTAGCCACTCTAAAAAAGAAACCTTTTTCCTGATACGTGAAATGAGAAACCTACTGCAGTGTTTAGGAAGGAGCCAGAGTAACTGCTTCATGGCTACAAGCTCCATTGCTGAGAGGACTCAGAGCCAGCACCTTGTAGGTGTGGATGCACCCCTCCAGGGATGGCAGTGGAGGGAAGGCAGCAGGCAGGGGCCAGGAGGAGGGTTTGTGCTCAGCTCTCCCTTCATCGAGCACACAAGACACGGAACCTGGCTCTTGTTCTCAAAACACAGTTCTCGGGGAACCAACCTTTCGTTGCCCACCTTCACCTGCCCTTCTGGGTTACAGGCACAGAGCAGCCGGGTAGGTCAGGAGACAGTTTCTCCCTGCCCAAGAGAAGCAAGTTGCATAACTACTGACTAAGGTACCCATGAAAGCAGCAATGGAAATTGTGACTGAATGCATCAATGCTCTGGTATTCTAATATTATCTGGAGTCCATGACTTCAGTCTTTACTCAGGAAAGATTCCCTACTGACTTGTGTCAAATACATACCGTTGGTCTCCATGTCTTTAGAGAAACACACTTAAAATATATATATAAAATATTGGAACAGGATCTGTTTTGGGGGTTTTTCCCCCTTTTTTGTGGTACAATACTTATGTGGAACACAAACAAGGATTTATTTAAGCATCTCTCTGTATATGTCAGAACACCAACATCCTTATCCCAGGAGTTTGTTGTTCCAAAAATAAGCTGTACTTAAATTCACAGTGAATTACTGTGCTCATGACAAAAACCTTTCAGGAAAACTTTGCCTAGGCATAACCAATAGTAATGTTTAATGTTTTATTCTTCATTTTAAGACATTAAAATGTTCCTTTGTTATTACAAAAATGTATGTATTCTGAAACAATATGTTTTCATCTGAAGCCAAAAAAGGAGATCTTGTTTCCCTGTTATCTGAAACCTGTCATGGTTTAGCCCCAGCTGGCAACTAAGCCTCACGCAGCCGCTTGCTCACTGCCCCACGGTGGGACGGGGGAGAGAATCGAAAGAGAAAAAGTGAGGAAATTCATGGTTTGAGATAAAGACAATTTAATAAGTAAAGCAAAAGCCGCGCACACGAGCAAAGCAAAACAAAGAATTCATTCACCACTCCCCACGGGCAGGCAGGTGCTCAGCCATCTCCAGGGAAGCAGGGTTGCATCACATGTAATGGTTTCCTGGGAAAACAAATGCCATCACTCCAAACATCCCGCCACCCCTTCCTTCTTCTTCGTCCCAGTTTTATATACTGAGCATGACGTTATATGGTATGGAATATCTCTTTGGCCAGCCTGGGTCAGCTGTCCTGGCTGTGTGTCCTCCCAGTTTCCCGGGCACCCCCAGCCTTCTTGCTGGCAGGCCAGTACGAGAAGCTGGACTGTCCTTGACTACTTAACAACAACTGAAAACATCAACACCTTATCAACATTTTCTCATCCCAAATCCAAAACATAGCCTCACGCTAGCTTCTATGAAGAAAATTAACTCTACCCTGGCTGAAACCAGGACAAACCACATTCCATCTTTTGTGTATTACTGTGCTGTAATTTTAGAAAGGATTAACTTTGTACAACCTGTTTCACTAATATCCATATATTCATTTTCAACATGCAGCATGAAACATCCTGGATAATAAACCTTGAGATATTTGGGCTGTAAATGGAGGACCCAACTCAACCAGAACTATAGCTGTGCTGCTGGAATTGCAGCAATAAACAGAATGTGCCTTCTTTCAGTTTTCTTTTCCTTGAATCTGCTCTCAGGAAATTTGCTGATCTAATAATTTAATTTACCAGAGTAATTTTTTTTCAAAATTTTGCCCATTTAGATGTGATATCTTTGTGCTACTGTATTTGGGTCTTACTTAATGAATAGCTCCCATCAGATTTCTATGGGCAAGTGCTCCTGAAATACATCTGCCTATGGTTGATATTATTCATACAGGTTGAGTAGCAAAATCAAGACTTACAGACTCTGCTTTTTCCACATTCACATCCTCGAAGTATAGCTATTCTTTAACCTCACTAAGATATTCTCTTTTGCTGTTTCTTACATCATTTAATGTCCCAGTGCACCAAGTGTGCCCTCTATTGGGGGGGACATCAACAGTTAGCATAAACGTTCCACCATGAATATATTCCTTTTCAATATTATACATTGCAAAAAACTCTTCTTCTCCCAAAGTGAATAATTAATATTTGCTTGATTCCTATTTGTTATGGTTTAACCTGGCAGGTAGCTAAAACAACCACACAGCCACTTGCTCACTGCTAGCCCCTCCTCCACAGTGGGATGGGGGAGACAATTGGAAAAAAACGTAGAACTCATAGGTTGAGATAAAGACAGTTTAATATGACAGGAAAAAAAAGATAATAATAATAATGATAATAAGAATGATAGAAGAATATACAAAACAAGCAAAGCAGCACAATTGCTCACCACCTGCTGACTGATGCCCAGTTAGTTCCCGAGCCAAATCCTGGCGCCTCCCTGGCCAGTTCCCCTGGTTTATATACTAAGCCTGATGCCATATGGTATGGAATATCCCTTTGCCCAGCCTGAGTCGGCTGTCCTGGCTGTGCCCCCATCCCAGCTTCCCGGGCACCCCCAGCCTCCTCGCTGGCAGCCCAGCACGAGAAGCTGAACACTCCTTGGCTGCTTAGCAACAACTAAAAGTATCAGTGTGTCATCAACATTATTTTCATCCCAAATCCAGAACACAACAGTATACCAGCTATTAGGAAGAAAATTAACTATCCCAGCTGAAACCAGAACACCACTTTTCTAATAGTTTTTAAGAAGGAACTGATTTCCTTCCAACCATCCTCATTTTGTTAAACATGGTTCTGCTTTCTGAGCGTATACATCCAAGTATTAATCATTTCATACAGGAGCTGGTTGAGTTAACGACGTGGGTTCACAACTTGTATTCAAAATACCCTTATGGTAGCTGTTCTAAACAGTTTCAGATTCATCTTACTCCTTGAGCTATATATTACTATAAGGGAAATTTAATATCTAGGTCTTAGTCTCTAGTTTTATGGATTCAATTTTTTCTTCAGTATATTAAAAAACCAAAAAAAACTATGTGCATAAAATGTGTAAAAAAAGAAAACCTTCAAAATTAAGATTTCAGTATTCCCATTGATATTTATACAAGGGTCCTAGTGCTTAAATGGGAGTTTTGGTTGGTTTTTTTTTTTTTTATCCCACTATGGTGAGCAAATGTCTCCTCCCTTTTGTGGGACTTTATGATGACAACCAAGAAATATAACTTGACTCACCAGATTCCCATAAGTAAGGGGTGGGAGAAAGCTGCCCACAGGCAGTGAGTCAAGGTGTGCCCAGCTGTTACTTGAGTAGTTGCTGATGGGATACAAGCCACCTCCAAGTGATGTGGAATGGTAGCTTTGGACAGTAGATATAAATGTTGTGCTGGGAATGAGATGCGCAGAATTATTTATGTGAATGTTATATTTGTTTTAAAATAATAAATTGCTGCAGTAAGGTAAGAATTACTGGAAGTAGGTACAGCTAACAGAGGAAGAGGGAATTTTTACCGTAGCTCTAGTTCTCAGATATTTGATAAGCAACATGCTAAACGTCAAGAAACCAAGAGAGCTGTACATCTTGTAACATAAAAAAGAGCCCATTACCAACTGTTTGCAATTAAAGAACAATTCCCTGACTCTCCAAAAGCAAATATTCTCCTATTGGATGCCAGTGATGCCCATATAAAAAAGATTTTACCCATACATTAAAGAAATGGAAGTGACTGTAGTTAATAAGAGAACTTTAAAAAGCCACAACTGCTGGCTCAAAAACACCTTCATTTCTTGTTCTTGAAAGTGGTGTTGTAATTCAGACAGATGCTGGTAAAAAACTGATTTCTTACCAAGAGCATCTTTGAGACTGCAGTGTGGCATTTGTACAAGAATGAAGACAAAACAGTGTCAGTTATGCGTTCACTTTAAGTCAGGAGCAAGAAAGATGCCAAAAATAAACATACAAGATGAAGAATTACAAGTGCTTACATGCATCACTTCGACAGTTCGCTCAGATGAGGAGAAAACTGTCTCAAAGTTAAGGTTTTACCAAAATAAGATGAATATGAAAAATAATATCACATACAGAGGTGGTCATACTATAAAATCCAAATCATTCTCTTGACTCTGTATCAGGGATGCTCTGGAGTAGAATGACACCTCTGGGAAGGTAGAGGTAGCTGCAGTACTCATAATGAGGCACCACATGTGAGTGCAATGCAGGCCAAGCAGAACAAAGAACAGTGAAAACACACCTCATTATCAGCAGAGAAAAGGAGATATGGACCTTCTGATCCATACAATAAGAGAGTGCTCTGCTTTCTGGAGCACACCTGGACAGAAGGTGCTTAACAGTGGTTCCTAACCAGCTGATCCCTCTCCAAAATTAGTTAGTGATAAAGATGTGTGCCTGGAGTTATTAATATTTCTTGTAAATCTCTTAACAACTCCTCTCCCAACATTTGGGATGGGGTGCAGGCAACCTCAAACTTCTGTTGCTGAAATGTTCAGGTTGGAGAAACTTAAATTGATGATTCTTGCTCTCATTTGCCTTGTTGGTTTGCATTGGTTCTTAGAAGTGCAAACCATCAGTAAAGAAAATGCTGGAAGATGTGATCAGCAGGGACATGCAGAGCCATTTATCCATACCAACCTAAACTGAACAAAAGATCTGAAGCAATTGAAGCATACAGCAAACACAGGAGAACCGCTGTCCACCAAAGGACAACAAGCACAGTGAAATCTATTACAGCTCCATATGGCATTGCCACAACATTATGTCTCATTTCTCAGGCTTCCCTGGGAGAGGGGATTCCTCCCTGTGTTCTGTGAAAAGAGAGTGAAAAGAAATTGAACAAACTTAATCCCATAATTGAAGTTCAATATCTATAAATCTAACATCAGTAATAAAGGAGCCCTCCTAGGTTGTAAGTCCATGCTCCTCTCCCACTGTGTTACCATGGGAGTGTGAACTGAGATCAAGCATTGGTGTGAGACAGCGATGGGCTGAGCTGAGAGGAGCAGTGGAATAAGAGCTGAGATATTCAGGCTTACAGAAAGTCCTGATGAA
>NW_010539780.1:23827-25530 GCF_000687285.1 Phaethon lepturus
ACTAAACATACCGTCTGGCCTGGTCTTGCCACAGCTGTGTATTGCCCCACCAACATTTGCAGCAGTATTATTTGGCTTTGTATAGCCTGGGCTATACATAACCTGCAGGAGGAATATGAATCTGGATCTGGGAATGCATTGAGCTCCTAAGGGCGGTGAAGTCATAACCTCTTCTTTCTCAGTGCAGATTCTCTTTAAAGCAAAACACAAACTCAAAATAGCATCTTTATGATATACTTAAAAAAAATTGTGTTATGCTGAAACTGTGGTAATATGTACTAGGCAAGTGCCCAAGACAAACCCACAGATCTCCGCTCCATTGCTTTGCACAATCCTTAATGTCTGTAACTCGGATGACTAGGTTTAATGGACTTCTGGAGTGATTTTGTAATAGCTGTAAGACTCTGCACCACATGGCCTGGAAAAAAGCTAAGGAACCTTTACACTATTGTAATTATTTCAGAATGAGAGGGCAGTCGTGTCTCCTGGCACTTACCTGGAGTTTTTTATGAAAAGGCATACCTGGTTAACCCAAAGAAAACCTCACATAAATACTTAGGATTTGACAGTGATGTTGTCCGTTGGTGTCAGTGGGATCTCTGGTCGCAACTAGGGACAAGGTAAGAGAGAGATTTCTAGCTTGGTTCTCAACTGCAGCTTGGATGTGGCTTTGCAGATCCCACTGGACTAAGGAGTCTCCCATCAGGATCACTCCACTGTGGTGTAGGGAATTCACTGTAGGGAATTCACTACAGCAGAGAGAAAGAAGAAGAAATTAACTCTCTAACTGTGCAGTTGGGACAGTACCTCAATAGATACAGAGGTACAACTCCTTGCACCAGTTTAGGGAGAGGCGGGACATTGAACATGTTTCTTGCACAACGTTACTTTCTCAAGTAACAGACTTTTGACAGCTTTCATTTTTTCCCATATATTTTCATGACAATATTCAGGACACCTAGTTTTCAGGTTAATGTAGGCTGTCATCAAAAGAAAAAAATCTTGACTATTTTCTAAAACCTCAGTTTCTCTTTTCCAGCAGCAGGTCTCATTCTTCTTCCCTGCACTGATTCATAAACACAAGTCAGAAGTTATGCCAATTAATGGATGCACACAAAGAAGCAGACCTTCAGAAAGTTCTGGGTATCTACCAAAGGTCGTAGCTTTCCTTGTCTAGCCAGAAGCTCAACCTTCATGACAATATCACATTGTAATAAAACACAGTATTAGAGACACTGTAGGATGAGAAATCAGCAGAATTACTAAAATATCCCTCCTTGAAAGAAGGAGAAACACTGTTGGTAAAGTTGTAATTACTATGCATTACATTATCTGGAAATTAATTTAATTAAAATCTATCAGCCTTTGGAACAAGGGCTATGCACTCCTTTCTCTGAAGTGCTGCTTCTGAGAGCACAATGATGCGCTACCCTTTTTCTTCCCATTTAATTTCTTCAGGTGCTTTGTGAATCCCTGTTCATATCCTTTCCTACTTAGTGGCAGATCCTGTCATCTACTCTTGTTTTTCAGACAGGCAAAAATAACTGGTGGCTTTAGAGGTGATTGGCCTACCCAAAAAAAAAAGAAAAAAGCAATAAACTGCAAATTATTAAGAATATACATTTTCATTCAGATTAACTGGTAAGTGAAATAGAAGGGCAGATCATCAAGGATGTAAAGCAGAAAACTATACAGATTCCTGC
>NW_010539780.1:25561-29527 GCF_000687285.1 Phaethon lepturus
AAATTTATCCTTGTATGCTATTTCTAATTTAAAAATCAGATATCACTTTATCTGAATAACAATAGCTTTTCCAAATACTATCTTAGTTTTATCTTGGTCTGAAGGATATATAAATCTACATACACTGTTGTTCTAGGCTTAGATTGTGAGGTGCAAGCACAACAGAGCCCTTTTGTTGCCTTTATCTCTATCTCCCTAGTTCTAATACATGTTATCTACTTACTAGATATAATTGCTTTCCTCATGTCAGCAGAGCTTTCTGTACCATTCCTACCATCAATTTCCTTTTCATGAGCTGAAAATATGTTGAAATATTTTTTGAAAGAGAAACTCACCAGATGGTAGCTTGATAAAAATTTCCAGTGAAAAGGGAATCTCTTGCAGATATTTGCAGGTTTAAACTAACTCCAACTTCTTTCTTCCCAGCTCTGAAGTTTAGGAAGCTTCAGCTGAATTACTTCATAACACAGCTTACACATATGCTCACATAATCAGAACAGGGTATGATTTGTTTCACCTTCAAAAGAAGGCAGTGCTGCTGTTGCCCAAGTCTCAGTTCACCTTCTGAAAGGCACTTGGTATGCTTGGACAGTGTGTTTATCCATACCTAAGTGCCAGCTGCTATGTTTTAACCTCAGGTTGGAAAACACAGGAGGACCCCTGATTTCCTGATCTTGAAAAGACATGTGTTAGGGTGGGAGTAGGTTAGCAAGTACGAGTAGCTGTACTCGGTAGTGACCTGAAGGAGCTGTTATGGACGCTGACTTTGCTTATGGAGAAAAAGCATTTGCTCTCACACATTGTTTTCAGCTCCTCCCATGAGCAGCCAGCTGCAGTTCCTCTGCCCCTGAAGCATCCATTTAGGTAGTCCCCATAACTAAGCTTTAAGTCGTTTGGGTTTTTTTTTTTCCCGTGAGGAACACTGGTAGAGCAGAATCAAGCATCTTGCTTTTCTGCTGATAGAATTAGTGCTCAAGTTTTTGTGAAAGTTTCAGCTGAAGAAGACAGATCCTTGGGCTCTTTGAAGCCTGTTAAAATCAGTGGGAGTCTTCTCGTGGACTTGGTCAGTATAAAGGATGATCTGCTAGGGAACCTGTTGTAAGTCTTATTTTCTTTTTTTTCCCTCAGTTGGTCAGGCCAGGCATCCTGGACACTCCTACTGTTAAAGGGTGAGGGCTTGTCGTGGTTTAGCCCCAGCCGGCAACTAAGCACCACGCAGCTGCTCGCTCACTCCCCCTCCCGCAGTGGGACGGGGAAGAGAATTGGGAAAAAAAACTCGTGGGTTGAGATAAACACGGTTTAATAGGACAGAAAGAAAGAAGGGAACAACAATGATAATACCAACAAAAGAATGTACAAGAACAAGTGATGCCCAATGCAGCAATTGCTCACCACCCCGTGATCGACAGCCCGTCCCCGAGCAGAGATTTCCGCCCCCCGGCCAACTCCAGTTTATGTACTGGGCATGACGTCGTATGGTAGGGAATATCTCTTTGGCCAGTCTGGGTCAGCTGTCCCAGCTGTGTCCCCTCCCAGCTCCCCGTGCACCCCCAGCCTGCTCGCTGGCAGGCCAGCACAAGAAGCTGGACTGGCCTTGACTGCTCAGCAACAACTCAAAACATCAGCACCTTATCAACAGTTTCTCATCCCAAATCCAAAACACAGTCTCACACTGGTTTCTGTGAAGAAAACCAGCTCTATCCTGGCTGAAACCAGGACAGGGGTTTTGTTATGTCCTCAAGTGGAAGGTGCACAACACAGGAGTGTGACAATACACTGATCTCAGTTGCAAACACTGCAAAGTTAATGGTAAGTAGGAACATTAGTTTTGGTAATAAACAACAAGAAATCAAAGATAACAATGTTTAAATACTACATGTATTTTAATATAAAGAATTAACCTCTGATACATTTTCATGGCAAGACAAAATACAAACAAATTCTCAAGTATCTGGTTAAGAACTTTACTTAGGGTAAACTTATAATCAAACTAAAATGCTTTTCACCATAGGAAAAAAGTGTAACAAATTAGAATACTTTCAAAAGCTTCAGAGAATATTAAAAATTAAGTAATAGCCTATTTGGTGACATACAGTTTTAACCATTATGAAATATTCAATTATGTAGATTTACAAATCTTAGAGCAAAAGGCTATCATGAACACCCAGTCAGAACGTCAGCATCACATGGCCTGGAAAATGGCCTGGCCTTGACATAGAGACACTGGCAGATAGAGAGCCCGTTACACACCTCAGAGAATTGTTTCAACATTTGTTATGTATTCCTTTACAAACGTTAGCTTTATTTCCATTTTTTTCCCCTGAATTTCTTTGCCTTCAGCCTCCAGCTATTATATTTGACTGTGCTATTTTCTGCTCAGTTGAAGAACTGTTAAAGAGCCATGTACTGTTGTGTCAACCCAGAGGGAGCTTGGCTACCAGAACATATGTTGAAATTCTGATATGCCTTAGTCATGTTAATTTTTCCCACCGCATCTCTCTGTGCAGTGAAATCAACCTGCGCATAATGAAGGCCTCTAAAGTAACAAGGGACAAGAAAGTCTTCCAGGGAAGGTGGAAGTGGAGGCCCAGCTGAGCTCTGCTGACAGCAAGCTCCAACAATAAACAGGTTGATCTGTGTCTATTTTGGGGGCACTAAAGGCTGGGCAAATTTAAGCAGTGAAACAGGGCACTGCTCTTACCCTTCTACCAGCCCTGGAATATCCAAAGGAAAAATTGGTAAGGGGAAGGGATTTGTCTTCCCACCCAATATTTCTTTGCACTGTAGGGGCAATTCAGTTTTCAGCTGCAATTCTTCCATACACTGAAATCATAGCTTTGCTTTTCAGTTACAAAGGGAGGTGAAGACTGTCACTGTACCACAACCCACATCTTCAAACTCTAGCAAAATCATGGAGTATGAAAAATGATTCAGAAAGGTCAGGGAACCAGAAAATACAAGAAAAAAATACTGAATAAAATATATAAAGATATTCCTGCACTGTGTGTTTTGTACTCATTTTAGCCCAGTAGCTGTAGGATGAATTATTCCATGGGCACAGTATATGCCCATGGGAAAACCAGATACAAGCATTGCTGTACGTCTTTTGGCAGAACATGCCAAAATGAAGATATATGTAGTACTTCTCCTCCTGTACGTAATACAGAGTCACAGTTTTATGAGTCATTTGAGACTTTTCCAAAGCAGCATGTTAGATTGCTATACAGTGCTCTCACTTTTTGGACCTTTATGGCTCATATTCAGCAAATGAAGTATTTCTTTCAGTTGGATGTGCTTTGCTTTTACTTTTGCCAAAATAACATTATTCCTATTCCTATTTCCTAACATTTTCATCATTAACATTCAACCTTAGAAGATGTGTTTATAAACTGTCAAAAGTCAAAATATTTTCATAAAAAGGAAGAGCAAAATACTGTGTTCATCTTCCAATAGCAATGCACAGTGCCAGGGTGTGCATTAATAAGATACTGTCTCTTATCTATGTGTTTTAAAATATGTCAGTGCTTAAACAGCTGTCAAACTCATACCCTGCTATTACTTATTACCATATTTTTACTGCATTTTTTTCCCAATAGGCATTCCTTTAACACTCTTTGCCATTCATGTAAATCAATGCTTACCTGCTTGATTTGCAGTTAGTAAAAGGAGCACCTACTAATTAAAATGTTACAATGAACATGCTGGTGTCCTCTGTTGACTTCCATTATTTTTAACGAGGAGTCTGAAAACAAAATGTTGCACTGTTCTTTTGGACTACACAAGGAGCAGTGTCATGTCAAGCCTTTATAATGGTAAACAAGCCTAGTTCCTGTTCCACATGCTCTCGTAAGACAGCACTTGAGTTGTCTTCTGTTTTCTAATTATTCACTGAAAATAAATAGCACACTCTAGGGAGAAGAGAATAGAAACAGAAAAAGCATATTTGTTTCTTTTATTTTGGCATTC
>NW_010539780.1:29558-59058 GCF_000687285.1 Phaethon lepturus
AATTTTCTTATCTCATTATCAGTTGCCAAAAAACCACAAAATAACATTCTCTTTTTGGAAAAAAGATGTTTCTAAATAAAACCTTGATTCTGTTCTGCTTTCACACCATAACAACTGCATATGGCTTGTCTGTGCATGGTCCCTATGGAAGGAAGGGGACATTAAAAAAGAGTGTTTTCCATCTTTACTCTATGGACTTTATGCAGCCTAAGCAAGAGTGCAGACATTGAGCTCTGAGATATGAGAACAACTACCTTTCAGTGCCTCTGAAACCAGGCAGGGAATTTCTTGGACAATTTCATGGAGTCTCCCTTACCAGTGCACCAATGATTAGAAATGACCACACCATGAAGTGTGCTCTCTTTCTCTCTCTATTCCCTCTTGCCCCTTATTTTATCTTCACATACACAATGGTGTCTCTTTGACTGCTACATTACCTGTTGCTTCCATCTGTGATGAACTTTTGTTTAGTTAACTTCAGATTTAGTGAGACTACCAACTTTGTTAATGACAAACATTAGTTTCCCAAAACACAGTTTTCTCCTCTCTTTCCCAAGTCCCTCTTTGTCTACTCTGCTTTCTGCAGAGTCCAGAGGGAATATTTTGACTGTTCAGACCTCACCTGGGCTTAACCTTTCTGTGGTTTTGCCCTAAGACTTGTCTGGAGTACATCAACTTGGAATCATAGGTTCATAGAATTGTAGAATCATATAATACCAGGTTGGAAGGGACCTTAAGGATGATCTGGTCCAACCTTCCTTGGCAAAAGCACAGTCTAGACAAGATGGCCTGGCACCCTGTCCAGCTGAATCTTGGAAGTGTCCAATATTGGGGATTCCGGCACTTCCCTGTGGAGATTATTCCAGAGGCTGGTTGTTCTCATTGTGAAAAACGTTCCTCTTTTGTCCGGTCAGAATCTCCCCAGGAGCATCTTGTACTCATTACCTCTTGTTTCTTTCATGTGACTCCTTGTGAAAAGGGAGTCTCCATCTTCTTTGTAGCCACCCTTTAAATAGTGGAACATGGTGATGAAGGTCTCCCTTAAACATTCTTTCCTGAAGGCTGAACAAATGCAATTCTCTCAGTCTTTCCTCATATGGCAGGCTTCCCAGTCCTTTGATCATATTTGTTGCCCTTCTCTGGACCATCTCCAGCCTGTCCACATCTTTTTTGTATAGTCGGGACCAAAACGGAATACAGTATTCCAGGTGTGGCCTGACAAGTGCCGAGTAGAGTGGGATAATGGCTTCTTTATTTCTGCTGGTGATGCCCCTGTTGCTGCAACATCATCCTGTTGGCTTTCTTCTCAGCAGCAGCACACTATTCTCTCATAATGATCTTCTTGTCTACCAGGACCCCCAGGTCCCTTTCCACAATGCTTATCCCCAGCCAGGTAGATCCCAGCCTGTGCTGCTCTCCTGGATTATGTTTTTGCAGGTGGAAGACCTTACATTTGTCCTTCTCGAACTTACTTGGGCCTACAATGGGCCCGTAATTTCCTGGATCCTTCTTTAAGCCCTTCTTGTACATAAGAGTGACATTATCCTTCTTCTAGTCTTCCAGGACATACCCCGATCTCCATGACTTCTCAAAGATTGTGGAGAGTGGCCTTGCAATGATGCCAGACAGCTCTCTTAATGACCTCATGTGGATATTGTCAGGGCCCATCAATTTGTAGACATCAGGCTCCTGTAACAGTTCACATACCAACTCTTCCTTCACTGACGGTGCGTTAGTGTTTACATTAACCTGGATTTTTGTTCCCAAGGCCTGGAGTGCAACAGTACTGGTAAAGACAGAGATGAAGGAAGTGCTGAGAACCTCTGCCTTCTCAGTGTCGCTGGTGACTAATTGATCTCTGCTGCCTAACAGAGGGTAAATACTTTGGAAGTTTGTTGTCCTTATATACAAGACAGGTGCTGCTCTTATCTGGGACACAATGGCAGAGATATCTTTCACTTCTTTAAGCTTATAGGTATATCTGCCTAGTTTAATAAAACACCAAAATTACAGTGCAAGGACTGTGCTGATGACAGCATCGCCAAATGAGCTCCTGGTGTCAGTCAGGTGTCAGACGAGACAGCTCAGACCAGAGGTCTACCAGCAGCTGTCCTGCCTGGAGTGCTGGTTCCCTTTCCCCCGCCCACCGATCAACCCACCAAACTTAAGGAGCAGGAACACAAGAGGGAGGGGATAAAAACTCATGCTTTGATGCACGGTCAGTGTCACTGATATCACTGCTGCTGTGTGGAATACTGCTGGCAGTGGCATAGGCATTGAAGCTGTGGGAAGGTCACATGCTCCGCATCTCTGCACTCTCCTCTGGCTCCTTCTTCCCAACCATTTAGACTTACTCAGAAGGATATTCTACATATGATGTTAAGACTGCAATCATTTGCTGAGGGACTCTTCCTCGTCTACAATGCCATCAGAAATCCCAGGGCAGACACTCAGAATGATGCTTGGACCCATGGGTCCTCCACAGCTGCATGCTGAGAGCTTGCATGGTCACTGTGTAATAGGGATCTTAGGAAATCTTTACACCAAATAAACTTGCTGGGTGCACTTTTCAGCAATAGGCTTCACCATGTGCCAAGAACAGGTTTTAAAAATTTTAATATAGCAGAGCAACTGTCACTGATATACAGATAGTCTCAATGTAGTCACATCTGATAAAGCTGCTATCCTGCACCCAGAGAGTGCCCTCTCTGCCCAAAAAATGAGACAAAAGGAAGTGCCTATCTATCTTCAGATATAAGGAACACAGAGTCCTAAATATTCTTTCCTGTGTGACACCCAAGATAGACACCTAATAAAGCCAAAAGGAAAAATACGAATATTTCTAAATGTACAGGCTAAATTTTGAGAAAATAATTCTCAGCCTTGGAAGTGGAAATGTTAATGCCCTATATGTCTTATATCTTGGAAGAGAACTGATGCCTTTGAACACTTCATATTTCTGTGAGCTAAGTGGCAAAAGGCAACTCAGCAGCAAGCTTTCCTTTGTTTGAACAATTGTTCTCTTTTCTCCTTCTATGCATGCAAGTAATTTGCATTACCCTGGAGATGAAGGTAGACTCCACAGTGCTCTGGACTTCCAAACCATACACTGCTTTACTGGGTGTCTGTATTCCACTCATTTGATGTAATTAAGCATCTTCCTGTGAGGAGACTCCTGCTCAAATTGCTTCTAGAATTTCACCAAAATTGTGTAGTCCTTCCTGATGTTTCCATGCCACTGACAAGTTATTTTCCTTCTTTTACTTTAAAATTAAATATAAGTCCTTGCTTAAAACCTATCAAATAAAGCAATTCAGTGTTACCAAATGAGGTTTTTATGCTGAGTGACATTAAGAAGTAAAGGCCTGTCTCAGGATTAGTCATATATGATCAAAGCTAGAACATGCTTAAGTATCTTGAAGAAGTGAAACCAAACTAGAGGGCAAACTAGAGAGAAAATCTTTTACCAGAGCTAACAGACAATGTTACTGTTTTTCAGCAAGGACTGTTTCACATTTCCCAGTATAGTTAATTTTCCATCAGATCTCTGCCTGGAGGTACTATGAAATTGTTCCTTTAGTCTGGGGTTTGAGGTTGAAGAAGCAGAAGAACAGATATGGTTTTAAAAGGCCAAAAACCAGACACTGAAATTTTAAAACATGTTTTTTTATGTTTTGACTGATTTTTTATCCATACTGTATAGACCAAGACTAAAAATTAAAAGTATGCTGGAGTTTAAAACAATGATTGACACACTATTACATTAACTTGTTTATACTAGTAGCATAAAGCAAGCCCTCAAAATCTGCAGGCATCGTTAGAAGCTTTATTAAATGTTTCTTGTGATTCTTCAGGAATTGTTTGTCAATCAATACCATACTAATTAATGCTTATATAGAATTTTAGTAACCTTATTGTTATTGCTCTTGTTGTAGTAAGATTTAAGCACTTTTTACAGAAAGACATTAATTTCATTAGAGAGAAAAAGGCCAGGCTACTGATTGTGTTACAGCTGACCCTTGGGAGACAAAATATTAATTGGGAAGTTTGAGGCTCATCCAGATTTTAGAAGAGTTTTAATCATCAAGGTCTTTATGTGCTATAACTTTTGGAAACAACTGAACTGAAAAGTTCAGTTTGCCATCTCTGGAATTGTTCAAAAAACGTGTGGATGTGGCACTTCAGGACATGGTTTAGGGGACATGGTGGCGCTGGATTAATGGTTGGACTTGATGATCTTGAAGGTCCTTTCCAACCTAGTGATTCTGTGATTCTGTAAAAAGGTGTGGCATCCAAATGGAAAAAAAAAAATAAAAAAGGAAAAAACTAGTGCAAGTAATAACAGTTCAGGCTGATAGTGATGACAGACAGTGAGACACTTTGAAATGCTTCACCATAGCTGCAGCACAGTGGGGCTGCAGGACGGAAGCGCTCAGAAGTTGCTCTCAGGAGTCTGGGTGGCCATCGCAAAGCTTTTCTAAACTGTCTTTTCAAGACTTTTCTGGTCTATCAGGGCAGGGATTGTCTTCAGTGTCCCTGGCCTGTGTAGTCCATGTGAGAAGAGACATAGCAGCACTCCATTGCCCTGTTCATCTAGGTTTTTCTTCCAGGAAAATTCTGTGCATGTCAGCAGAAGACCACAGTGTGCCACAGTGTGCCCTGCGCAGTAGTTTAGGAGGGCAGGGTGCACTTTGGGGCATGCATTTCTCATAGTGAACACTCAGCTTGAGTGCACCCCTTCCACACAGCAGATGTGTGTCTTCACTTCTCAGGGAAAAGACACCTCATGATGCAATCACTGCCCAGCAGGAGACTGAAATGACTTTCCCCATCATTTCTAACCTTTGCTGCTTGGTGTCTGTAAACTGCTTCTTGAGCAGCCTGTGGAGAGTACAGAGCAATGATTACAAAATGATTACAAAACAGTGTCCTTAAAACAAAGTGTATTTTTTTTCCACGACCCACTGAACTCAGAAAATCAATTTAAAGTAAGAGAGGTCTATCTACATAGTGGTTTATTTTTTATATATTTCTACAATGGTGTTCATCAAAATAAGACCAGTGTTATATCCTACACTTTCCTCGATAATAGCAAGTATTACTGGTAACTGCTGAGAGAAAGTAAACATGAAGAAATGAGATAATTTTTTTATTGTTCCACCTAAAGAAAATTAATAACTGTATTCATTCCAGGGCAATGGAAGTGACACTGTACAACACTTATGTCTTTCTTTGTATCAGAAAGAATTTGCAGAATGAAAAAGCTTAATTATTTGTAAAGATTCCTTTGAATGTGTTTGTACTAAAAGATAATGCTGATTGGACCATACAAAAAAGAATTTAACAAAATTAATTTTTTTCAATATCTGTCATGTTTCTAAGAGAATTTATGACCTTTGAACACTATGAACTAGTTCAGCTCACTAAGAAAATCAAACATAAATATGTTCACTTTCAGATAACTACATCACCAAGCTATAAACAGGCCCAAGAAAAGAAAGATTGGCCTTTTTGATGATTCTTTTTTACTTTTTTGATGATTCTTTTTTATTCATAACAGGATGAATAATATAAATATGAAGTATTATTTTCTATTTGGGACAACCCTTATTAATTCAAAGAGCTTCTCATAAACACAGTGGTCAGACAATCCTGTGGTGTATTCCGGGATAGATGCATTGTGTCCATTGGGAATGTAACTCATATCCTGTGTTACTGTGCTAAATTATTTTAAGTTGTTGTCCTGGTTTCAGCTGGGATAGAATTAATTTTCTTCATAAATGCTAGTGTGAGGCAATGTTTTGGATTTGGGATGAGAAAATGTTAATAATGTGCTGATGTTTTGGGTTGTTGCTGAGCAGCCAAGGACAGTCCAGCTTCTTGTGCTGGGCTGCCAGCGAGCAGGCTGGGGGTGCACGGGGAGCTGGGAGGGGACACAGCCGGGACAGCTGACCCAGGCTGGCCAAAGGGATATTCCCTACCATATGGCATCATGCTTTGTATATAAAGCTGGGACGAAGAAGAAGGAAGGGGTGGAGGGACGACTGAAGTGATGGCGTCTGTCTTCCCTGGGGATGGCTGAGCACCTGCCTGCCCATGGGGAGTGGTGAATGAATTATTTGGTTTTCTCTGCTTGTGTGCACAGCTTTTGCTTTACCTATTAAACTGCCTTTATCCGAAACCATGAGTTTTCTCACTTTTACTCTGCCAATTCTCTCCCCTGTCCCACCATGGGGGAGTGAGCGAGCAGCTGCGTGGGGTTTAGTTGCTGGGGTTAAACCACGACAGTTGTCTGTTTATCGCAGTTTTGTAAGTACACTTTTGAGTACAAATGTACCTGACTATATCTTACAAGTAACTGAAATAGGGGAGATTCTGTCTGTGTATGAAAAGCAGTTGGATAGGAACATCCTTTTTGACTACTCAGGGATGGAATTTAGGCCTCCTCTGTGGTCATGATGAAAAAAAGATAATCACAAACAGGTTATCTTAGACTAACTCCAAACGTAACATCAAGAACAATCCTTTCTTATAAGGGATTCTGTCAAAAATTACAACATTGTGGTGGCCAAGATATTAACATGTGGATGGAGCAATCAGATTAAAACATACTTTTAAACATTCTTAGGCTTAACAGAAACTGGTTTGCTTGTGTAGAACAGTATAATGAGCCCATGATTTGTTACAACCTAAAAAAAAAAGGCTTGGATTTTTCTTAAATACGACACTATTCATTAGAGAGTTGAACACTGTTATGTAGACCAACCAAAAGAAGAAAAACAATAGAAAAACCCAAACTCCAAACAAAATGCATTTGCGAACCCAGTCAATCACACTGCACTTTCCAATTGGTTCAATAGCTAATATCTATAACTATATGTAGCTGAAGTATTGCATGAAAACTTCTGAAGATGCTCTTTTGTTTTTTCTATTTAAGGTCAAAAAAAGAAAGAGACTCTAATTTAATGTGAATGGCACTTAGACTGACCTGTTAGAGACACACTGGTCTAAAAAATACAGCAATTCCTCTCACTTAGAAACACCAAATTCAGATATTTTATCAGTAATATACAAACAAAAGAAGACTTGAAATGAGAAATAAGCCCCTCCAATTTGACCTGTCTTCACATTTAGAGTAATTAATTTTTAATTATGTGTGTATGTATTCTTCAGAGGCTAAGACATCCCATTCAGTATGATCTAATTAACTTTGTCTCAGATTTCATAGGTTTATTCTTTAAAATGAAGAAAATAATTAAAGCTTAGACAAGTAGGCAATCTATTCATGAAAACGTCGAGGGACTTTGTAACATATTAAATGTGGCAAGATCCATCCCTGAAATTCTTTTGATAGTCTATTTACAGTAAAAGATATACAAAGAGTTGGAAGGTACAAACATCCTAAAAGACTTGGGCCCCTTGTTACCAGTGTCCTTTGCTCTTCTGGTTTGTTTGTCATTCTTGTACTGTCAAAACAACAATGTGTTTGAAGTGAAGCTAGATGTCCAAATAAAGTTTACATAACTAGGTAAACGACATTTTCTGACAAAAGATACTGATCTGCTGAATCTGTGGTAGTGTTTAAAAGAAAATTATTGGATGAAAACTTTTACTAGTGATTACTTAATCATATTTTGCATGGAAATTCAGGAAGAGGTTTGGTTTTATTCTTGTTTTGGTGGTAAGAAAAACTAGAGAGAATAAAAATACCAAGTACAGTGAGTGTTTTTCCATTTAGTGATTTTTTTGTAATAGGGAAAAGAGCCAGAAGGATAAAGCACCATAGCCCCAACAATTTCAGGTTTTTGACAGAAACATCAAGGAATGATTCAAATGGAGTGAGGACTACTATCTAGAAAGAGAAGTAGTACAATACATACTATACTGTTAATACACACATCCCTAACACATCAATAAAATAAGACAAATAAGAAATATGTTTTTCCCCTTAGTATCTTTTAGGCTTTCTCTTATGTCAATGGTGCTGATATATATTTTATACACTCTGTCTACCTTAAAACAGAATTCCTTGAAGAACTCATCATTCACCTGTGAACCAAAAATTGTGATGTACTGTTTAAGAAGACAGGGTATTTCTCTCTCTTTGTGTATTAAATCTTCTCTATATATTTCCATATTGCATCTTCTGATCACTGCACCAAATCCTTCTTGCTAACATCTTTTCAAATGTAACAAGGTTTCTAAAACTCAACAGCCTTGTTTAGGGAAAAATTCTTCTTTTATTTATCCCATAGATCCAGCAAAAATACTTTTAATTTCTAAAATGTTAATACACAAAGAACGTTTCATATGCTATTGTCAGCAGCAATCATCCATTAAGAAAAGATATCTTCAAGCCATGGCCATGCAAAACAACACTTCAAAGCTCAGGGAAAGTTGGGCATCACAGGGCTGAGACAGCTGAATATAAGAGGTCACTGCTGCTAGACCTTGAACTAAAAAACATTACAGTTGTATAGTTATCTTTTAATGTATACTACCAAAGTAGATTCAGCCCTACCTAAAAGGACTCTGCAGTCACACTGAAAGGACAGAATCACACAATGTGGTACCATGCACATACATTAAGTCTTGTTTACGGAGGGGCGACAGCCCTTCAACTCAGGGAGCTCACACCCACACAGCGAGTTAGAGAACTTAATATCTTAATTAAACCTGGCAGCTGAGTGTGATTTATTTCTCAAACACAGAGAAAAGAGATGGAGTGTCAGAAGAGTAAGGCTAGCTGATTGCTACCTTTCAGCCTGGAAACACATGTTGTTTGCACTTCAGGCAGGCTACTGCTAAAGAAATTTGTTGGGCATAAACCCTGCAGAAAGGCCAACTGTTGTGCCGCAGTGTATCACAGCAGTTAGTCTAACGATGAAGGGATGAAGGAGCAGAAACTATTTTGAGGAGATGGAGACAGTCCAGATTACTTATCAGATTCAATTCACCATGTTGTTAAAGATGTTGCATATTCTATGGGGTAGGACAACTCCTGTTATTTCAGGTCAGAGAGTCACTTAAAATTTTTTGTGCCATTTATTTGCATAGATATTTGTCACTTACTGACCTCAGACTCTCTCACAGGTGACCTGAATTTTGGTATTTGGTTGCCTGCATGTAATCTGACTTTAAATATTATTCATAAGTAATATATTATTCTGCATAATTTATAATATTATGAATTAAAATCTAACCTAATATGACTCCTAGTCAAAAGAGGTCAATCCCAGAACTCAGAGGGCAGAAGCTGAAACAAAGAGGAGGCGGTTAGATCCCATCTGGCCCCACTTGTCATCTTGTATCCGGCAGCAGACATGAGGTTAACAGTCTCCTGATACTGTCTCAAAGTTTATCTTGTCTAATAGGATCTCTCAGGCAGGTCTGTCTCTTCAGGATAACAGGTTGCTGAATTTTCTGGGAAGTTCAAAAAAAGTAGTTTTCACTGGAGCAGAACAAGTAGGAGATAACATAAATTTCAGGCTCTGCAAGATGGCAGGGCAGGACTTTCAAAACAGCAGTTTAAATGTATCTCAGTGAGTATTCTCTTGCATATCAAGACGTATTGTCTTGTATCTCAAAAGAACATACTTGAAACAAGTGCAGATACCACTGCCAGATCCAACACGGTACAAAAAACCAAAACCAAAGCCTGCACGTGGTCCCCAGCCTAAGAAAAACCCCAGAGACATGAGGAGAACTGCTCAGATTTGTGCTTTGTCCTCTGTCATCTGCAGATACTTGGCCTGACATCTGGGCACAAGCTACGCATTGCCTGGATGCTGGTGGGGTGGCTTAAACAACCCAGCCTGGGCACTTGGCGGCAGGATCTGCTTCATGGACACATGCCTCTGGTGCTGGTGAACATCAGGCTGCGACTGGCAGCTAGTGAAACTTGTTCTGCTTCAGTTTTCATTTTACGTAAAATCACTTTTTCCTCTTGCAAGTTCTTGCACGGGTATTGCTACAGCGTGGATACAGTGTCATGACAGCACTTCCTACACATCCAGTTCCAACCTGGGTAGGAACAGGCTGACTGTTCACCCTCTTACAACTATATTCTCTTGAGATACAAAATAAAATAATTTGAAAACATCTTGCTTACCTCACTCACTTCAACAAAACCATATGAATTTGTGACAAGATGGTCAAATAGCCCCAGACCCATTGATCCAAATTTGCCAGCTTTCTTTAGACTACAAACCAAGCTTTCCTTACAGGGCAGCCAGTATTTCAGAGGAACTACAAGCAGAAGTTAAAGAGCTCACTTGGGACACACATTAAAGTTTGGTAGAACAAAACAGCAGCCACCAAAGCCATGCTAGGGACCAGGACCAGGGTGTTTCAGTGGTGGTTGCCACAAAAGCTTGTGGCAGTCTCCAATCACACAAGACAGCAATGCACCACTACCACAGCCAGGCCCTCTCCATTATTCATCACAGAAAAGCCTGCAAGGACCATGCAAGGATGTTTTTACCATGCTCTGTTTGACTGTTGCTACACTATTACCTTGATAAATTACTTCAGTAAATGTAAAAGCAGCATTTGCCTTGCAAGTGATTTTCCTGTTGTAATTTATTTTCTGCCTACCATTTTCAGCAAAGGAAGAAATAAGAAAACATGTACTGAAGATGTAAGCGATCTTCTTAAAACTTGAAGATCTGTAAGAGAAAGAAGTATCGTTCACAAAATATCATCAAAATATTGTCCTCAAGTCAGTGGAGACACTGAGATCTTCAAAAGAAAATGGAAACAGAGCTCATACATTAGCAAAATTAAAACTAAAAATGCCAGGCTAAGACAGAAGGAGAAACAAAGACAGAGATGTTACCACCTACTTAAAAACCAAGGGGTTTTTTGTTTTGCTGAAAACAGAAATGATCCAAGGAAAGCTAACAATTTTATTAATGTAAGTACATCACATATTGACTAGAAAGATGACAGAAAGTAAGTTGCCAGAATCTATGGCATAAATTGAAATACTCACTACAGTTGATGTAAAATTGATCCAAGTACTAAAATGAATTGAAAATAGTAATAATAATTGTGAAATATGGAGCGGTATACCAGGTCAGCTTTAACACAGTGGTAGTCATAAGCAATCTTTCAAATCTGAGGATCTGAGTACATGATGGAAAGCAGTCTTTCTGTGACAGTATCACAAGCAAAGGCTATGCTGTACTAAAATCACATACTCCCTTTTGGTTTTACTTTGGTTCATAATGTTGCCTTCTTGCTTCAGTCAGCACCTCCTGTAGTCACTGTAGTCATCCTACCACCTGTCCGGCCGGGTGGTAAAAAAATCAGGTTCAAGTCCATGTCCCAGTTTGGGCAGAATAAATTCAGTCTCACTCTGGAGGTCACAGCCACCAAACAATAAGCCAAAGAACACATTTCTACAACAACAGTTATAAATCAAAGATAACCAAGTGATCAGCAGCCGGGAGACCTAAGTCAGAATAAGACTGACTTAGTCGTTGCAGCTGTTTCGCTGGTGCAAATGCATCAGCCTACGAAGCCTAGGAAAGGGGAGCCTGCGCAAGTAAGTCCTTCAACCCGCCTTGGGTTTTCTGCCACTTCTGAGACAAATGCAGCTGAAAGTCAAAGCTTATTAAACCATTTGCCTCTGGAGCATTCCTATATTATCAACACTGTTTTCCGTACAAATCCAAAACATAGCCTCATCCTAGCTTCTATAAAGAAAAATAACTCTATCCCAACCAAATCCAGTGCAATCATCTAGTTCAATATCCTGCTTTGTAGCTCCACTTAAGTGAGTAAAATACACCGGCAACTGTGGAAGTTACAGTCAACATAGTCATCCTCCTTTGGAAAAAGCTTTTTCTTGTAGGTTTTTATGAATGTCCAGGTCTGTTTTCTATAAGGATTCTTCCACTCTGGAGAAAAACAATCTGTTTGTAAAAGACTCCCTGCTGGATTAGAGCTCTGCAGAAGGGCTGTGTCTCTAAGTTCTTGGAAAGGGTATTGGGAAGTTGAATAATTCAATTCTTCTACTGAAGTGAGAACTGGAATATAATAGTTATTCCCAGTGGTTGCTTCATGGACCACTGGTATGTATCAGGCTCCTCATGTGGGACATTCTGTACTGGCTAGCACTTTTAGCCTCAAATGAGATGAAATTAAATTTTCATATTTACTCCTAAATCTAGAGTACCAAATACAGAAAAATTTAATAAACATCTCTTGAAACAATGTCTGCCATGTTTTGTACAGATCCACTCATCTGTGTAGAGCTTCTGCCTCTGCCAGTGGGAAGTAACTTAATCACAGAATGCAGCAGTCATTTCATATTTGGCAGCAGACTATTGACTGCAGGTATTTCAGATCAAACTGAAGCATGCAGAAACTGTCAACATATTAACTGTATTTTCCTTTGGTATCTGAAGCATGGGCTGCTACTTATCCTGTCTGCTAAAACTACCCAATTCAGGGAGGTTCCTTGTGTTTGGAGATATTAAAAAATCCATTCTTAATCCATTATTTTTGATATTGATTTTTTTAGTTACAGTGCTTCTAATTTTTATTCCAAACAAAGAAACAAACAAAATTAATCATAACTCTATAGGGATTCTCAAATCTCTGAACCATAACAATAGTAATAAAATTGTAGTTGACCTTACTTTAATACTTTCATATGACATACTAGTTGCCAGTTTATTAATTGATGGTATATTTAATGCAATAACTAGACTGTGTAACTTATTGAAAACTCACAATTTTCCTCTAATTATCAATATGGGGTGAGTAAAATATTTGTGTATTGATTCTTCTTCCTAATTTCATTATTAGCTCTTGGCATAGCTTTATGCTGAAAGTAGCTGTTTTAGAAGACTATGAATTTCCAAATACAAGTTACTCTCAAAGGAAACTTGACTATTACAGGTATTTAATTTTAACAGGTTCTGAAATAAGTAAAATCAAACTGTTAAACCTCATCACAATACTGTCTAAATCCAGAAAGTTGACTCTGATGATAACAGTAAAGACTTTATGGTACAAAGACCTTATTGCAGCTTTTAGTAGTTGAAAATTACAAAATCTCATTATATAATATCACAGCTATTAAATAAGCCCATTACAGCACTGGAAAAAGCAAACCATTTGTTCAATTCAGTCGAATCTGCCTTTTTCCTGGAAGAACAGAGCTTTTATGGTTGGTGCATCTCGGTATCAGGTAAGACCACTGACAGGTTCCACTTTTCGAGTGATTCTTCGCATGAAAAGAGATCTTATAACTGTTTAATGGATCCTGGCATGAGTCCCCTAATTTTATATCAGGACATCAGAAATATAGAATTCACTGTTCATCTTAGGAATGGTTAGATGGATTCGGCTAATAACGGAACAATGTACTTTAGACTTCTTTGATTTAAGAATAATGAATAGTAATTATAAGTATACAGATGTATTGCATTTCCTGATATATTTTGCTGCTGTAATAAATCTAGATATTTATTTTCAACACTATTAAGTATTACATCTTTAGCAAGATGTCTAATGCACTTGACATTGTTGATAAGGTTTCATAAGCTGGGAGACCCTACTGGAGCCTTTCAGTACGTAAAGGTGGTTTATAAGAAAGATGAGGACAGAATTAATGGTTTTAAACTAAAAGATATTTACATTATATTTAGACTAGATCTGAGGAAGAAATTTTTCACAATGAAGATGGTGAAACACTGACACAAGTTGCCCAGAGAGGTGGGAGATACCTCATCCCTGGAAACCTTCAAGGTCAGGTTGGGCAGGGCTCTGATCTTCAACTGATCTAGTTGGGGAGGTGCCGGTTCATTGCAAGGAGGTTGGACTGGATGACATTTAAAGGTCCCTTCCAATGCAAACTATGCTCTCTGTTAAGAGACTGCAATGAATCCTCTCTCTGCTAAGAGACTGCAATGCATATACAGAAATATTTTAGCACTGGTTTTATTTATGGTGAGATATGACTGGATCTTACGTTGGCAGAAATTCATTTTGTACATATGTATGTGATTATCCAGAAGTTGAAATAAGAAACTGTAATAAATCTCTAAAATAATTTGCATAACCTAACTAAATATTTTATTTAATATCACATGCATGTATGTTTGATAAAAAAGTAATTATAGATATAATTGCCAAGAGATTAACATTTATCTAGTATGGTTTTTTTTTTCTGTATCAAGCAACATCAGAATTTTTTTTCCTTACATTTTCAAAAGTATTCACTAATTTTGTTTACTGTTATGATAGTGAAGAGTAAAGAACTGCTGTGCAGGAAAGCATCCAGAATTGGTGATGCTTTTAAAAACTTTATACATTTCCTGTGGTGCAAATCTGACCAAAGTATTAAAAGACAGTATGAACACTAGTATAGAATAATTTTTAGCTCTGAATTATTCTCACAATTTAAAATTCATACTAATATAATTAACTGTCGGTTGCTTGCTCTAATATGGTTTGTTTTCATGTTTGTTCTTACTATCACAGTAATAACAGGTACTAGTCTAATCTGTAGACCAATTTTTGAGCCTATTTTAAAGGGAGAATAGAAAAGAGATCTAATCAGTAGAAAAGGTTGATCATGTTCCACTTCCTCTCTTCCTTCATACTCCTGCACATAAGAGGGTGGATACTGGCTAATGAACTCAAAAAACTTAGAGCATGGGTAAGGAGTTGTGACAGAGTGGCAGTTTGTGCAGCACATTAGCAGCTCTTCTTCATAGGAACGTATTTTCTGGGAACTCATATTCTTATCATCCCTACACATTGTGGATTTCCCTGCTGTTTTTTATTTTTGTCAATGTTCTTGTTGCTCTAAACCTGGCAACATCAAACATTTGGTTTGCAGCTGATTTCTTTCTCTTTGTGAGCCTTTACTCCAGGTTATTTGTTCCTCCACTCCTACTGGGAAAAAATGTAGTCTAAATGTAGCATGCATATTGCATTTTCAATTAACTGAAAGCAGCTCTATTTTACATGTGGTTCCAGAGGAATTGAAAAGTCCTGTATTTCCCCAGAGCTCACATTACAAATGTTCTAGTTAAACTTTGTTTTATTTCTTCGAAGAAATCCTGAGTCATTTGTTTACAAACAAAATGAAGTAATTAATGTCTCTGAAACCATGGATTACTATGGCTAACTTGTGTGAATGCTTTGCACCAAACCCATGTGGAACTGAATTTAACATGAATATGTATGGACAAGTTACAAATATGTTGAAAGAAAAAAAATTATGTATGTCCCCTTACTTTGAAGATTAAAACTTTGAAGAATTTCTCACAAGGTTTGGTATTTAATAAAGCCGGATAATGCATTTAATCTGGAATATAAATTCGTTTATACTTGGTAAAGGAAACTCCCGAATGGTCATTTGTTCTTCATAACAGAAGGCAGAAGACTTACAGGCCTTCCAGACAGGAGATAATGTCAACGTTCACTCACCACCTTTTACAAAGATGTATTTCTGTTCTCTGTATTGATCTGTTTTATCTGCAGGTTTCCTTTGCATTTCTAGATCTTCCAGATTCCTTAACAAGGAAGATAAGGCTCATAAATTACCTTTTTCAAGAGAAACAAAACAGCTGTCTGCTAAGCTGCTCCATCTTGAATGTTGCTGGGATCAATCTGCAAGACTCATGTTATCAGGTGCATGAGGATGGTGAAATAGTACATTTACATAGATGAGGCAGACTGAAGTTACATCATCAGTCTCAATTCTGTCATTTTCCAGTTTCTAAGCATTTGATTTGTAATGCTGTGTAACAGTGTTTTGTGTGTCACCTCCTGTTTCTTAAAAAAAAAAAAAAAAACAAAACTGAAAGAATGCTAGATATTTTCTGAAAATTTTATTATCATATTGAAAGCCATCTGTTATCTGGAGATACCTGCCAGCTGAGCTGCTACCATAACTGAAATCAGCAGTAGCTTATTCTCTACTACCAAAGAAGCGAGCATTTTCCTCACAGATTTCACTGGAGGGACCTGGGACTGACTCCTCAATGTCTGAGTTTGCTCCCCACATCCTGCTGTCTTTTTCTTCCTGCTCAAATATGTTGTTCCACTTGCTTTGCTGAGCCTGATGTCCTCCTTGGATCCAACTTCTTGAAAACAATAATAAATCTGTAACAGTCAGACTCTTGGCTGGTTTTCTTACCCCTGCATTTGCCTACTTCTGTGCATCCTCTTCAATTCTGCCTCTATCAGGTCCTATCCCTTCCCTACTCTTGTCCTCAGCCTGTTTCTTTTTGCCTTATTCTGGTATTTCCAATGCCTTGTTCCTCCTTGCTTTGCTTACCTCAGTTCCTCTTTTCCAGTCTCTTGCTACCCTTCCTGCCCTTGGGGCAGCTCTAGGGCAAGCAACCCTGCTTCTCTTAGCTTGGTGCCAAGCTAATGGTTTAGTGGTGGACTTGGCAGTTTACATTTACAGTTGGACTCGATGATCTTAAGGGTCTTCTCCAGCGTAAGTGATTCTATGATTCTATTCTATGATTCTTCCCATGTCAGCTCCCAGCATGGACAATCTCCAGGACCCCACCTCCAGGTTGTAGTGTCAGTGCTCTCTCCTCGGCCATTTCAACAGAAAAGGCATCCCAGCATCTCCTGAGCCGTGCTTTTTGATGTGATTTTCCCTGAACGTCCCACAGCAGATAATCATATTTCAGCATATTAACAAGGTATCTTGGGCAGACTGGCTAAGGAAAGGTGGTACCTGGAGGACCTATATTGTGGGTTATCTGTATGATTTGCATTGCTCCAGTGGTACCAAGCAACTACAGATTTGTATCTAAGTGAGGCATGTAGTGCCTTTTATATCCATGCAGCAATGTAAAGCTACAGAGTACTGATGGATCTTAGCTGTACGTTCATCTAGATATAGATATATATCATTATGTATCTGTTAAGAGACAATCTGTATTAATGATAACCGACCTATGAACGAGTTGAGGATGTTTTGACTGGTTATGGATGCTTTGTAAGAGCAGTTGCTTTTCCATGGTCTCGTGTGCAGCTTCAATAATGAAACACAAAGCAAACTAGAGCAAAACAACATCTTGGTGAAAACTTTCAAGGCACCAGACTTTACTGGCCATAACATAATGTAACAAACATAACATACTGTAACATAAGCTGCCTGACTTTACTGACCAAATTTTACTGGACATAACAAAATTGTACTAAATGTCTCAGGCAAATGAGTAGCTGGACCGTACCAAGTGTGCTGTTGTAAACAAGACTGTGGAGCTGCTTCTATAGGCTTACAAGAGAAACTAAGCCTGCTCTTTACTGCCAGGATTATTTGTTTAGTGCCATTTCTAAAACAGGCCATAGTGGAGACAGGTAGGAAACCCAGCTGACACTCAAGAGTGAGTGGTGGCTTCCCTCAAGAAGCCTTTGGGATAAATGAGAGTGACTGTGTAAGTATGTGTGTGTTTGTATATTTGTCTGTTAGATAAATTTTAAACTATGGAAATGCTTGTACTTATCAAGAGTATGAATCTTTAGAGCACAGATACTGATGATATTTTCTATAGTACTTTTAATCTTTAATTAACATAAAAGCACTCAGAATCAAATAAAAAAACATTAAATTCATCATCATAACTCCATTCATGCATTTATGTCCTAAACTGAATTTTGTCTTTTTTTCCTCCCCTCTAAATTTCTAGTCTGTTTTCCCATGCAACAACTGCACATGCCAACTGGCAATGATAGCAGCCCTGATGCTGAGGAGACAAAAAACCGAGTTGAAAAACTAAAAACAATGACACTTTTGCATAAAGCAGGGCAGTGCTTATTGTAATTACCAGGTAATTTCTTTGCTGCCTGATGAAAAAAGAGTGATTACTAGGCATTTGTGTAAATACTTCCTGATCATTAATGTTTTATCTGCTAGCTGCCACCATTACTCTGCTCAACATTCACTTAAAAAATAATGACTTCACATTGCTCAGCTGGTTAAAGTTTATTTGCACTACAAAGTGCAAATAACAAAAAGGTCACACTTTTTCAAACAATACAAGTGCTGAGGACTTTCAGCTCAATAATTAAGCAAACACCTACAAATAACGCATCTTTTACCCTGTATATATACATTTATATATACATTTATGTGGGTGAATATATATATTTATGTGGGTGTATATATACAGATTTTTTAATAGATAAAAAAATTTAGCCAGCTCCATATTCCCCTTCAAAGAAAGTATTTTGTTCAGAAAAAGTCTTGGCAAATTAAGTACCTCTCTCATGTGAATTGTAGCTATTCTAAGCAAAAAATAAGTTCCACCTGACTGTGGCTTTAGCTTTTAGCACAGAATTAGAATGATTATATATTACATTTATTATATAAATCATAAAATATTAAAAGATTAAATATCTCTTTTGTCCTTGCATTAAAGCATCAACTTTCTGGTGGAAGGAACTCCTTCTGTGCCCCACTCCTTGCCCTCTATGCTGCCTCTCCTTCCACACTTCCCAGCTGTGCTTCACGGCTCTGCTCATGCTGACCCAGGGCTGAGCAGCTCAGATTTGGAAATTCTCCTGTCTGTTGCAGGTGGCACCGACTCCTTCCAGTGGCCTGGGCAGCAGAGGAGGCACACGACCAGTTTTGCGAATGGCAGGTAGAGTGAAAGGCAGAGCTAATAAAGCCTGCTTGCCTGCTGGGCTAGTGTCCTTTCTCATTGCAAATTCCTCCTTCTTCTGCCATTCCTTAGCTCCCTCCACACGCCCCAGCAGAGTATCTTCTTCCTCAGCCACAGAACAGCTATGTTGCAGTTAAGTGGAATGGAAACAATTCTACTAGTTGGAGCAATTTCTAATATTTTAATTTAGTAACGAATGTGAAAAACCTCAGTTGGTGATGACTGAACAACATGTTATTCAATTCTGCTTAGTAAAAGCAGCATAAGTACTTACAATGTTTATTCCTTTAGAGCTGAGAGTTTATTTCAGATGCACTATGAGGCAATTTAAAAGCAAGGTGCACTGCTTTAAAGCTTATTAGATTTAAAGCAGACTTAAACAGCTTTATTAACAGAGAAAGTCAGGATTAAACACTGAATTGCTTAGCTGCACATATAAAATGTGTAGGGAGAGGTCAGAATGATTAATTTGTGTACATATATAACTCCAGTTGTACAATACTGGATGTTGAAACATCTTTAAAATTTTGATTTTATGCTTTGTGTCAGGTATTTTAACACACTATTGTGAGACCATCCTCTAGGGCTAAGCCACAGAAAAGAAAGAATAAATACTTAATACATGGAACACATGGAACTAAATCCTAATTAAATTCATGCTCTGGAGCCATGAATTTGCTATTTAACTTCCTTAGATAAAAGTTGACTATATTTTAGACTGGTGACTTCACCCTTGCAATTTCAATCCTCCTCATTTCTTTCCAACTGCTTTCTGTCTTATTTCCCTGACCTACAGCAAAATTGCATTTGTTTCTAATTAGAATGTCTTTAACAGTCAGATGAAAATTGTAGATATTTCCTGATGAGTGTGACTGTTTTACCCAAAGTATGCTGAAGACTCCCAGAGTTTGTAAGAGTTTGCAAAACATTTCAACAGCTCAACCAGAACAAGGATTTATTAGTTTATATCAACTAGTACTGGTGAGGCATCGACCCCAATTAAGTGCATAATCTCATATAATGGATGTCATAAATTTGTGCACTGAATAAGGGAGAAAGCATGGCTCACTTATTCAGTAGCTGTGCATGCTTGCCTGTGCACACGCTTGTGTGGACAAGCACAGTCACTGTCTTATTATCAGCTGATTATCAGCTGTTCACCTACCATAAACTTTAAAAATATTTGACCACTGAACATATTTGTAAGAAAAGTAAACAGATCGTAGAAATTGTGAACTTGGCAAAATATGTCCAGGTACAAATACTAGATTTAACTTTAGTTTCTTGGAAACCCTAACTTTGCAAATGGTTTCAGTTTCCCAGAGGTCAGAGTAAAACTGGCCTCTTCCCAATGTACAGATGTGACATCCTGATGAGACAGGATGTATCTCAAACGCCTATGACTTTCTTGTTTATAACTCTTCACGCTGACCATATTCTCCAGGACTACTGTACTGCCTAAGTCTGTGTTTGCATGTTTTGCAGGGGATTTACAATTGTGTTGTTAAGCCAAACTAGGTTTTTGGGTTAGTTTTTAAAAAAAAAAAGCCCAAAGCAGAGTCCTCTCCTTAACTACATTCATTCTCTCTATACATCTGATACAACGACAACACATAAGACAGAGGAGGCTGGAAGAGCTGCCAAGCAGAGCAGTAACAGCTGAGTTCTGGCTGCTTCCCTCTTTGGGGCGATGGCAATTTCAGTCCCTCTCCTCTGATCTGCATCACAGGATCAAGCATCTCAGGGAGCAACTTTTTAAATGCTAGTAGCATCTAAGCATACTAAGATTTAGTACCTTAATGAGGAGATGAAGTGGAAACAGTGGTGGAAGAGGACTTTAGGACCACTTCTCATGCATGTGATGAAATTTGCTAAACCAACCATTGAATAAAACAGTCTCAGGTTTTAGGACACTGACTGTGTCTGGTAGAAAATCCCAGCTGCCCTGAGAAAAATGCCACCTCTCAAAGTTAGGAGTTTTTATCTGGTTTCAATATATAACTTCCTCCTATTTCAATGTTGTCCATGGGCTCAATTCTTCCCTGCAGCCCCAGTAAAGCTGTGGATCTGTGCTCATTCTGCTTGAGATGGTTATGGTCAGTGTTTTGCCTCCAGTTCCTCATCACAGCAGTCCACCTTCCATGTAGTCATGACCCAACTCCGAAGATTTTTAGGTGAACTTTAACTCCTGTTTTACCATAATGAAGTCTATAGGAAAAACAAAGACACACAAGGATGCTACGTAATTTCTAACTGATCCCAACAGCATCTCCTCACATAGATTTGTAAGTAATCTGGATGTTTAAATGATCCATAATGCCTATAAATAATGTTTCTTTTTTCTTAAAAAAAGTCAGTAGGAAACTAATGAACTAAAACACCTAGTTAAGGTAGAGTTAATTATCTGAGGGTTCCTTGTACTCTTGCAGAACATCATGTTCAGCAGAACTCTAAGAATCAGAAGACTTAGAATTTTAGACTTCCCAACCCACCTCAGATCATAAGATCAGTTCTGTGAAGATAAACTTAGTACAGTAAACACAGCCAAATTGCTTACAGATGTAGGTATTCCTACTTGCAATTACCAGCTCTGGCAGGGTCAAGGTTAAAGGAAGAGATATGTTCTTAACTCTTAATTTCCTGCTTTTCAAATTTTGAGTTATGCTTAAATCTGTATTCTGGAAGGGACATGTCACTGCCTAGCCTTACGTAATTAATTATGTTTTACTTGTAAGTTGTTAGATCATAAAACTGCAGTTCACTGAAAACTAAAACTGGGGACAGAGAATAATAAATTGAATAAATAACACTATAAACAGCAAGGGACATTATACAAACTGGATTATTCATTTTGAAATACAATGACATAAAAATATAATTTTTAATGCTCAGAATTTCTGTCAGGTTGCTGAACAATTCCAGGATATTATTGCAGTTTCTTTAGTCTATGGGGTGCAGTTTAATTGTTAGGGAGGTACACTGTACTTGTCTTAATAATAAAGAATTTACAGTTGAAAAAATAAGGTGTTTGTTGTTTTTTTTAACAGAAGACTGCAAAAGGAAGTAATTGTGCACTATACCTTGTGTTTCTCACTGTTCTTTGTAATACTGAGTGGCTTCTCATTTCAATTTAATAATTACTACTTATTACTTTCATACAAATTTATTAATACTGAGTTATCTAATGATTCATCTACCACCAAGTTTTTGAATTCTGATGCACTGCAAGAGTGAGTAAATGGCCACACTTCTGCAGAAACGATTGTATTTTCTCTCTTATTCTAAGCCAACTAAGGAGTGTAGCTTTATTTAAGTCAAACCTCAGACTGTAACTCTGAAGTATAATTTCTCTTTTCACTTCAGAACTGCTTAGCATTTATAGTGTGTAATTCCATGTCTCAGTTATGAAATATTTTTGTCTAAATAAATGTCTGGTTGCAAAACTTATTTGAAGCTTGTTCCCATAGAAACGATTGAGGGACAATCATGGTTTTATCCCAAATGTCTTTTATTTTCATTTAAAGGAAACCATCAACTCTGCTGATTGCTGCCTGCAGCTGGATAAATTAGTTGTCTTATTCTCTGGTCTGTGTCCCTGCATGTCCACTGTGGCACTGCATCAACAGTGTAACAGTAGTGACGGCCCTGGCAGAGCATCCCAGTTGGGTTTACACAAAACTGAAGGACTGAAGGTAGGGCTCAGTGGAACCTGGTTGGTGGTTAATCTTCATGCAGGCTCCCTGCAAAATGAGGCATGTCAACCTATCAGAATAGACGTCCAAAGTTAAAACAAAAGTTGGTCTTTTGAAACAGTTGAATTGGAAAGTGTGCTCTTCTCTTTATCTGCCAGGTTAGGAGCTCAGTAGCTCCTAACTCCCCTCCTGTTGCTGACTCTGTCACAAGCTGTAACTCCTCTTATCTTTCTGATCTATAAAAGTACCCTATTACATGTCCCTGTTTCTCAAGTTGTCCATAACTGCAATTCTCTGTCTATTCTTCTTTCTACACAAAAAAACATTAAGTTAATTTGAGAGCCTGTTGTGTCTTCATGCTTTCTCAGAGCTTTCCAAAGACCTACCCCAGAGATGTTAGTTGGTATACCACCATGTGTGCATCCCATACACAGATCGACAGGCATCCCATGAACTGAGTACCACCTCAGGGATACCACCTTTCCCATTAGCCTGAGCTGCACATGTGTCAAGGTTCCTGAAGTGTTTCTGCTAGGTGAAATTCATTTGTGCCTTTTTTCCACCTGAGGCAGAATCCTCATCTGCCTGCACCTTCCAGCACCCATACTGCGCCCGCTTGGCCATCATGGTTAGACATTTGCCACCCTCAAGTCTGCAGAAAGAGAGGCAGATGAGACAAGCAGGGGCTGTGACCGCTGCCACGATGTGTTACCAAGGCCTCTGGCTCATTTCCTGGGCCTCAGAGCGGTTACCAGCACCGGTCTCAAACTACCAGTACCAGCAGACCAGTAGCTTGACTTAAAAGCTGGCAGTTGTTGCAGGCTTCCTCAGGCCACATTGGTGTGCTTCAAAGCCTTCGCCATGCTACTGCTGGAAGTGAGTGGGAGTGGGAGTGGGAGAGTGGGAGTGGGAGGAGGCTGCCTGCTGCCTCCATGTAGACCTGCCTCAGAGCCAGACCTAGGCTGCAGCTCTTCAGGTCTTCCTTAGCTTAGCTTAGCAGCTTACTGCAGTCCAGTAACAATACAAAGAGATCCCCTTGTCACCTGAAGAAGTTGGGCACAGTGGTTTTGAGCACGAATAACATATTTTATGTCAAAATTCCTCAGTATTTAACTTCAGTGTTAAAGTCAATTTTTTTAAAGCATTGCGAGGAAGGAAAATATCTCTTTTGATCAGTCTAAATTGTGTTTTACTGGTCCAGGCAAAGAGGTTAGTTCTTACTGTCTGTGCAGCAAATGTCTTTCCTCTCTTCACCTCCTTCTTTTAAAACCTCTACCTTTGCAGATTTGTGTAACATTTACCTCCTTATCCCATAGACCTGCATCATCCTTGTGCCTGAGCCAGTAACTCTTTCTCTTACAGCTAATTGAAACTCTTCTAAGACACGGACTTTTCCTGCATGAATTATCACTTGAAAAATACATATATTTTTATGGTAGTCAGTAAATAATATTTTTTTAAAAATAGCATCAAACTACTAATATTTCATATATCTCATATTATCTCGTGATTAGAGAAAAAAGTAGAACAGTAAGAATATATTCCATAAACTCAGTGTCATGTTGTTTTCCTGTTGTGTGTGGTACACCCAAAGGTTTTCCATAACTTTGCCAAAGCTGCTAAAGCGCTGACATAGATTCTGCTATAGTTTCTACTGCAGAGGAAAGTGCTAGTGCAAAAGCATGCTGAATAGCAATGCCTAGCTACATGCCATTGGTAAGTAACATTCAAATAGTGCAAGAAAGTTTTCACAATAAAGGATTATTTTCAATATAAAAAAGATGTCCTGAGGCACTTCTCTTTTTATTGACTGCATAACTGTACTTGTGGTTTCTTTGATACACTAAAAAATGGTGCCTGCATGCTCCTCTGCTAGAGGAAAACATAAAATCTCCAACAATTATTACCCTTTATTTTTTTTAATTCCGTAAGTAAGAAGAAATAACTCATAATCAGTTAGACAACCTCATCTCTAAATTAATTTGAAAAGACATTTGCATCAATAGAAACAAGAGACTTGGATGCAGCAAGTCCTCCTGTGGACCTAAAGAGACAGAAGCAGGAAAAGGTTCCAACACTCCTGCTCACTGAAATTGCTGCATGCTGAGTGTTGCAACCTCTCTACCCAGCTTCTGAAACATGAAGGGAATCTATCTGAACTATTGACTGTGTCACCGAAATCGGGAATAAACCTCGTAACACCAATGTAGTGTTAAAAGGCAGGCATTCTTTATTCACGGCGCCGGGAACACGGGGGATAGCTCCTCCTAAATCGTGTTCGCTCAATCAGTTCAAAAGTCAAACATTTATAGGTCTATGATTACAAGATTAATACATATTCATCAAGTATCCATACCATGATTGGTTAAGTATTCCTCGCCTCACATGTAAATGACCACGCATGCTCACTATAATTTCTTGGGATTTTACTTCCTTAATCTTTTGAGTCGGAGGGTTTCTTGAGTGGGTGGTCTCTGAGTCGGTGGTCGCGATCTCCCCCTGCCGGAATTACCTTTCCTGCAAAGTTCACTTAAGCTTGGCAACACTCAATAGACTTTCACGGGCTGTCGGCCCAATATGCAATCATTCACCCCACAGTCCTTTGTTTTAAGACAGGACTATAGAATAATTACCTACCCACCGGATCACCGAACTGACCGAGGTGTTCCTTCTTGTTCCTAACTACTTGTTCCATAATATCATGATCCCAATGTTACACTTAATTCCTTGATAATTAAATCAAGATGGGAAGGGTTAAATGGGCTCTTGTGCAGCATTACTGGTGCATAACCTGTTCCTATAGTTACATCTGTACAACTTATTACCAACCTATTTTCTAGTTATTGTTTAATTTCCCCATCACCTTGGTTACAACCGCCCAGCACAAAACTTTCATTCTGACATCTCTGCCTTTTCCAGAACTGTATACTTGCATTTAACAGGCCAAGAGAGAGGTTTTGTGTTTGGCTTACAAGAAGTAATCCTTTCAAGAAAGTCTTTCCCTGCCAGAGGAAGTCAGCTAATTTTTAACTCACTCCATATAGACATTTGTATGTCATCTCATATAAGATGTAATGGATGTGCATATGCTGAAAGTACATTTACCTCTACTGCAGACAGACACAAGACATCTCTACTTGTGTCCCCAGATGACTCAGTCATGCAAATATGGTTGATACAGTGCACAGCCCAGGCTAATAGGTTCTACTTCTTGGAGAAGGGTTACATCAGCAGCAAACAAGTCAGACTGCAACACCTTTCCAGGGGCTTGATGCACCTCCGCTAAGCTTCCATTTGCCTACAAAGGGCTGTATGCATTTACCTTACACTGTGACTTGAGTAGTAGTCCGATATTTTTTCCACTTCTAAATGTTTATTAATTTATCCGTAGAAAATCCTGTTATCTACACCCACGTGTCCATTTTAATAGCCTTTCTTATGATAAGCAAACAAAAACAAATTTAAAAGTCAAAAGTAGAGGTGGTTTTGTTGTAAAGATATCTTTGGGTGCAGGGTAAGAAAAGGTACAGATTGCATAGAAAATTGCTTTGAAGAACCTGCATGGTCATTCTGAAGAATTTGACAGAATTGCAGGAAGAAATTGTGCAGTTCTTAAAACTGACAAGCCTATTTCAGACATCAGCTCATATGCATTAATGGTGAGTTCTGCAAGCAATGCAGCCAACTGGCTTTTTACAAAGTAAAAATGTACAGCATGCTGGCATGAAAGCAACAAGATTTCCCATGCAAATTTTAGCCTCCAGTACATACATCAGATATTACAGATCAGCAGAATTATTTACTTGACAAATGTTCAGTGGACAAACTGAGAATAGAAACAGGCAGAGGAACATTGCATTCCAATTAGCTCATTTGTAAATCAGCTATAAGCTTGGAAAAATCAGTGGTTGTCCTGGTAATCCTTTTACTGACAACAGTATACCTCCGTTAACTTTAGGCAATAGGATCCTGCTTTACAGCAGTCAGTCTCAGGGTTCTTTACAATTTCACACGCAGCCCAAGCTGACTATGGAATTCAGCCAACATAGCTGTGTCAGTCCAAAGAGCGGTCCCAGCCACATCTATAGTAGGTCATAGGGTTGACAGGGTTATGCAAACAGTTAGCATAGCAGTGGACTTCCCTTTACCAGAGCTGGGAGTGGAGGTTTTACTCATATATGTAATGTACAGCCTTCCTGCTTTAGCTGCACTGGAGTACTAATGTTTTGTCTGTACAAACAGAAAGATGGTTTTCATGCTATTATTCCACAAAGTTTACCTAAAATGTGGAAAAGGATAAACAGGACAATACAGATCTTTATGCTCCTACTAAATTATTATGCTTGCAAAGTTAAACATGGGTGCAAAGAAGGTATGCAGATGATGAAAGGGGAATTTTGATCAGCATGGAATACTAGCTTTTTAAGAGATGCATTGTTGTTCTTTCTGTATGAGCTTTTTAAAAGCACTCTGACAGTCTGTTTCATATCACAGTGAAATCTGTCTATGGCTGACTTCTAAAAATACTACTGTGTCCTAGAAGTCCTCGAAAGCTTAAAGATAGTAATAAATCATATCTACTCCAAAGAGTTTATATACTGTACTGGAAAAATAAAGTGGGTTTTCATTTCCATTGACTTTTGCAGAGAGCTAGAAGTATAATTTCTAGCCTACCTAAACTGCTTGGAGATGGTTTATTTGGGAAATTGCATTTCTTTATACAGTATACTTCCATTTTGATCTTAAAAGGAATGATCTTTAAAAATCAAAATGGACCTGACAACAAGGTATTCTCTCTGAGGAAAACATTGGAGTCCATCATGCTCTGCATGCTGCAGTCCCAACCACTTTTACATGTTCTGTCTCATATAAAGAAACTATTGTGGGGTTTTCTTTAGCTCTGTGGGATTAGTATGATAGGAGCTTAAATTTAGGCTGTTCTGTCAGACCACTACATGATATGGAGAGATGGAAACTTGCTGCCTGATAGGATTTGCAACTGTTTCATTATTAAGATTTGAATTAGCATTAAGAACACCTAGAACTTCCAAAAAGTTATATTTATTGCATTTAAGGTGAAAGAAAATGTATTTAAAGTAAGGTAATTGGCATGTAATGTGTGGAGGATTCTTGCTTTGTAGCAGTAGATAAATGATTTGTTAGCATTCACAACAGGTGGGGGTTTGTTTTGTTGTTAAAACATTAGAATTCACAGCAAAAGAGGAATTGGAGTTGTGACTGAGTTTCTTAAGTTAACTGTAGAAGAACGTTTCCATCTTCATACACCCAGCTATTTTTCTCATCTGCTTTGGGGATCCTTGAGGCAATATTTGATTAAAAAAAGTCTGAGCTACTGTGATTTTTGTGGAACAAATGTCTTGTCTTTGACATACGCATTGTCCTGGTCAGAAAACAAACAGGAAGATCTAGTGTATGGGGTGATACTGACAGCTGCACATGGGCAAGTTGATACACAGAACCTGTATGAAATGCAAGAAGAAAATTTTGCATATGGAAAGGAGTGGTAGGAGCTACATTATCTGTAGGTAACTCTGGTTTCTCTTCTCTCTGTGGCTTACTGTTTTTGCTTCTGTTCCCCTGTGAGTTGCTCCGGAGGCACTAAAGCTAAACACTACCTCTAACTTGGAAATGGAAATATATGGACCATCTGGCGCTTGTGTTCTTTCATCTGGTTCTTAAGATTTTTAGTCTTAAAAGTTGACAAGAAAATATAAATGACAATCTTAGATGTAAGGTAGCATAATTAGAATACCTGTATGTTTTCTCTGCCATTAAAACCCATGTTTTTTCCTATCAAACAAATGTGGTAAAATGAGTACAAATGCACAAACATATTTGAGAAAGAATAATTTGCTTTAATTTCAAAATTATACAGAATATGGAAAGATTTCTTGACAATTTGGAAGTCGTCAATATCAACCACGCATTATCATTACTGTATTGTGACATTTCACATGATATCTTTAAGATAAAAGTTTAGATACGGTTTTGTGAGGTGACTCTTTTTCTTTGTTTTCATAATACTGTTGTTATACTGTTGATATACTCCAGTATACGTACTGGTATACACTCTGTTGCATAACATCTCTCTTCTTGTGTCATTGGACCCAGTTCTGTGCCACTTAACATTTCCCTGTGAATTGTGATTTGATATCCCAGGATAATAATATTTTGTTTACTTAAGCAACCGTAACTTCTTGAGTGTACAGGGTAGAAAACTGTGCTCCAGTTCTTTTTTTTTTTCATATCTTCTATGAGAGGACTGAGATTCGTCAAGAAAAGTCTCTTTTCAAGCTTTTCATCACACTTTTCTTCTCAGAGCGACATAGTGGAAATCACTGTCTGTGGTTTGAGATTCATTGTTTTTCTTTTGATGTCCTTTCCACCTCCTTGCTGCCCCCTCAGCTGAGCAAGTTCAGCTGCTTGCATTACTGCACATGGAACCAGGCTGTGGAGCTAGCATAACCTACAAGAACCTTTTCTGGCCATTTTACTTTTACCTAGACTCATTGCCCCAGCCTGGTTCTTCCTGTTGCTAGGCAAACACTTGTACAACTTGCCACCAAAACAAAAGCACTTTTAGGTATTTACTTATATTTTTTTACTATTTCCAATATGCAGCCTTCTCATATCAATCTATTTGGTAGCATTCAAGCTGGAGATTCACTTCACTCCTTTGCATGGCTGAAGCTCTGTTGAAGTTAGAGTGGTGCTGTGGTGAAAAAGGAATAAATAGGAGTGGCTGATCATTCTTGCTAATGCAAAAAGGCTCAGCACTATATTTTCTAGGAATTGGCTCAGAACCAGTGGCAAGTCACTCAGGTTGTTATGTCCTGCTTGGCATTCAAGGAGTGTTTGCTTCTCACCAGACGTCAATAAACTGGCCATACACCAACAGAGGTGTTTTGTTTTTTATTTTATTTAGAGGTGTTGGGCTTCAAATGCTTCACTGAAGCCACCCAAAGTTCTTCAGCAAGACCTAAAAGCTGTGGCTGGAAAGAACGTGGTGACCCAGACCGAGCTCCCGCTCAAGCACATGGCTGTCCAAGTGTCCGGCTGCAGGCGGTGCCCGAACCTGTCCCTCGTGCCGGAGGCAGCAGAGACAACAACCGTGTGCGGCGCGGGCAGGTGGGCGGC
>NW_010539780.1:59157-59420 GCF_000687285.1 Phaethon lepturus
GGAGATCACCTGCCCTCTGGCTGCTGAGCAGAAGAAGGGGACATAAGAGATGAAGGGAAATGGAAGCAGGTCCCTCCTCGGAGAGGCAGGCGAATCCCCTCCCGGCCTCCCTCACCATCCCAGCTGCCCTTACACAACAGGTATGGGGCTCTGGAACTTGGGGGCTGGGAACAAGAGGACCTTGATGAAAGTCCACCCAGGGGGTTGCCTAGAGCAAGTCAGCAAGCCTAATGCATCAAGACTTCCTCTGTTAAGAGAAAAAG
>NW_010539781.1:0-12348 GCF_000687285.1 Phaethon lepturus
TAGATTGGATATTAAGAAAAATTTCTTCACTAAGAGGGTGCTCAGGCATTGGAACAGGCTGCACAGGGAGGCAGTGGAGTCGCCATCTCTGGAAGTGTTCAAAAAACGATGTGGCGCTTCAAGACATGGTTTAGGGGACATGGTGGTGCTGGATTAATGGTTGGACTTGATGATCTTGAAAGTCCTTTCCAACCTAGTGATTCTGTGATTCTGTGAAGTAGAAGAGGTTAAGTAGCAGCCTAAGGTGCATCACTCTCTTCTTTTGGCACTGTACAGTCTGCCATTATTATTTGTATTGCTTCCATGTTATCAACCTAATAGGGATATTCTGGAAATAAGAGCTATTGCTAACTATTTTAAAGACTGTTTTCCAGCCAATGCTTCTGGACTCTAGAGCACTGCAGTTAGACAGCTCTAGACCCTGCCTGCTGACAGCAGTCCTGAACAACACTTGTAGAGGTTTGCTCCTAGTAATAACAGAAAGGCGTTAGCTTGCTGTCTACTGTAAAACACCTCAAAAAATCAATTCATGTGCTGAAGAGAACATTTTCCAAAACTTGCGCAGAGCTCAATAAAGAGGTGATTAGAGTTTCCATTTATTTTTCCTAGCAGTGACATTTAGAGAGTCAGGCAGCAATACAGGATGTGAAAGGTTGGCATTCTGTGAACAGAATTCCACTTTTGGGTAAAGCATTTCTTGAGCATTGAAATAAGTGACATTCTAACAAGATGCACAAGGTAACCCCTGCAAGCAGAACTATCAGAGGACAAGCTACAAGCTACAGAGGACAGAAGGTTCGAATGTTAATACGACATAATGCCAAGGCAGAAGAAGCAACTATAGCTACTGGCCAGTAGCCAACAGCACAATGACCCTTTTGCAGCATCTCTCCTATGAGATGTTTCCTCATCATAGCAAAGGTCAGGCTCTAACAAATAGGTGGACATTCCCCGAGCTGCTTTTCTTGATGATTTTAACATATTTTATGTTTTAGAGAACTAAAATGCACCTCCAGAAAGCGGGGGGCACAAAGTCCTCGATTTAAAAAACACAACTGCCTAAAAACGCATGTGATTCCTTCAGCAAGTACAGCCTGCTACCTAAGATAAGCATCCTGGAAGTAAACAGTTGGAACGAAAGTAACTTAGATTTCCAACATTAATACTCAGAGCTAAAAAACCCTGGCATTTAACAGCTAACATATCAAAGCATTCAAAACCATTTATGAGTTCTGAGTGTGTGACTAACCTCAGCTACCAAAGTCAGTAGTGCTCGTGTTTGAACTTCTCATTTTGTATCAGGCCCTACTGGGAAGAGGTTACAAGGACCATCAAATGGGCTGAGTATTGGATCAGTAGATACATCAAAAGCTCCAACAGCCATTTGCCCTAATATTAATTTTCCTTTTTTCAACACCCATAGGAAGACTAAGTTGCCAAAGTACACTGCTTCTATACTCCAGCCTTTTTACTGGCTATCAGTTAGCCACAAGTCCTAATTAAAGCCAAATTTAATAGTTTCTTTCCCATCCTCCCATGTCCCACCTTGTTGCTTTGGGACTGTGAAACTGGTATCGCACAGTTTCACAATGGCTTAAACCCGCCAGGGTCGGTTCACTATTGCTGTCCTTTCGTCCTGTGCAAGCAGAGGTGCTGGAGAGTTGAGTTACCTCCTCCCATCCGGACAGGACAGGCAGCAGGGCTGCACCAGTCTCAACCTCTATTGGTTTCAGCTGACAAAAGAACCCCCCTGTACCCTGGCTGCAGCACAGCCATCACTCCAGCCATCAGCACAAGCTTCTTCCCAGAGTCCTTCTGCAAAGTCTGACAGACACCTATCAACAGACATACATTTACATATGTTCTAATGAAGTCAACTAGTCTCATCGTGTATGTTGCAAGTCTGACAACTGCAACACAAATGCTTGCTCTGACCAAAAGATGTAATGTCCTTTCAATATCAAAGTCTGTCATAAATATTTCCACTACTAGCAGAATAGAAAAGCCATTAAGATTTACAATGTGATACAACCATATTAGTCATCTCTTATGTTTCAAGATAATTTGTTTTGGCCATAAAACCACAGCATTTTAAAACAAAGCAGCACATCAAAGTTGCCAAAAACCTCATTCTACGAGTTTTGCATTTCTTTATAAACCTGTCCAATTTTACAGTAAACCAGCTCCTTTACACACCTCAGAAACTCTATGGTGGTAAGAATAGAGTTCAAACGCATAACTTTAGCTAGGTTATTTCAGAACTTAACAAGTTTATTTCAAAATGCTGTACTTGGATGCTCCACACATCAGAAGACTCGTTAAGGTATGGGCATGACAAATACAACTTCAGAGACTTATACTTCACTCAGCCGTCTCCTGGGTCTTGCCAGGTTTTTGTACAATTGCACATAGCTTTGTGGCTTTCCAAATTCAGGTTTACATACAGAAAGTATCTTCAGATGAAAGCTATACCATAATTATATTACCCATGAGGTGCCTATATTGTAGCAAGTATATAAATCTTAATTTTTTTAAATAGTGTTGCATTAAAAACTTCATACACAAGGACAAAATCTTATTTATGACTATATAAAATACTTCACAAAATGCCAAACATTGTAACAAACATATTCAAATGTTCACAATCCATTTTGCAGAAGCCAAACCAGTGACTTGGCATTAGGAGTGGGTAGAAAACAAAAAGAGTATTTACTCCCAAATGACTAATTTTCTCATCCTATTGCACGTATGTCAAATTCTTACACTTTTATGGATGACAAATTTTCATGTCTTACACTCTACAACTGGAGACATTAGCTTAAAAACCATGTACATGTTTATAGAGTACATCTGTTCTGCTTTTCCAAGAATTGCTTGCAGCTAAAATACTCTGTAGTATGCCTAGCTGATACTTGAGATTATGGTTTTGAATTCAAAAGATACCACATGTTCAGCTGAAACAATGAAAAAAGTCAAGTCAGTTAGCAAAGCCCAAATTTCATGCAGAAATCCCTAATGAGTCATGAAGAGGAAAAAAACAGCTTGCTAGTAGATATTTAGTTACTTGGTTTGGTTTTGTGTCTGTCCCCCCTCCTTTTTTTTTAAACCTGAAAAATGCACATTGCAATACATATACAGCAATACGTTTTTACATCCAGATATCATACCTGTGTGAAGTATTTTCCATCTTGTTTCAGGACTTTCATGGAGAGGTCAAGAATTAACCGCAGAAATTCCCATGTGGAATCTGCATATAGAGTACGATTTAAAAACAGAACAGCACATTACTGGTTTGTTCACTATTACATATTCAAGACTTGCAACATATTTACTGTTTAAAAAGTAGCTATCGTATACCTTAAAAAAAAAACAAAAAACAAAACAAAACAAAAAACCCACAACAACAAACCAAAAAGAAATAACAGTAAAAACCCCACACACAAGCCATACACAATGGCAATGATGGTGGAAGTACCTCTATTTTTCTTCACAGTATTTTTCCAGATGTTTCCAAGAAATTATAGAGTGGGGAAAAATTTACTGGAGTGTCAACTCCCCAAATACTTTCTCAAGAATTACATGAGTTCATAATATTCTGGAATAAAAGCACAGTTTAAAAAAGTCCTAGGAACTTGCTCATTTTTTCTAACATTCAAGAAAAATTCAAAAAGAACAGATGTGCTGCTACCATTCTTTGCCTCTTGGATTGCTATTAAAAAGGCAAGAGGCAAAGTGTATTTGTTGCAAACTGCCAACTATTATGCAGCGGAAGGGCAGAAACATGGAAAATCCTCAGAAGTTTTTAGGAAAATAAATTAGAAGACTAACCTTCTTCTGGCGACGTGGAGATTGGAACAGCTGTCAGATCATTAATTACATAATCAAACATCCTTCCTTCTTTGGCATACCTCTTCAGTACGGGAATACAGTCTTCAATCAGAACCTATAAGAATGAAATACTGTAGCTAGTCCTCAAATACCCTAAAACTGACCAGGTAAAAGGAACAAATGCAGATCCACAGGAATTAAGAGGAGGTGAAAAGTGCAAAGCTAAACATGCACTTAATTTTAGGATCCATTTTCAACTTTTTACAACTGTTACTACTTTTTTATATGATGTAGGAATTACAACAATGACAACATAGGCACTACAGGACTGAATTTCCCAGCTCTGTCACTGATTGCTGGGTGACCACTGTTCTACTTACCAAATGGTAACAACAGTTAGCAGTCCCCCAACATACAAGTAAAATAACATATTTGTATGAAGGGCCACTGACTCATGCAAAGTAGCATGTGACTTCCTTGTTAATTTTTTACATGCTTTTTTTAGCTCACACCTGGAAACTAGTTTCTGTGAGAGCCTTAAGGAGTAGTAATGATAACACAAAGAAAAGATTTCCAGTGAAGATATGAAGTAGCACAGGCATAATCTGACAAGTCAGATGCAGCACATAAAAACCTTAACTGCAGGGATTTCTCGCCCCCCCAGTTTTTAATATACTAGCAGTGTAGTGGTAAGAGATTTGCCTGCAAATTAATTTCCAAATGTGTATTACAAATTCAGATATTCTCAACAGTACAGGACAACTAACTTAAATACATGTTTCTTGAATCGTTTCATCAGTTTAACACTGTTTAACAGTGCATCCTTACTGCTATTTCTTCTTTATTTGTAAGCCATGGCAATAAACATTCTCCTATTTCACATTCCTTAAAAGCTATATATATTTATAAAAGAGTTTGAAGATGGAGAGTTAAAGTATTTTGACGCTAATGTGTATTTCCAACACAAATCCCACTGCCAGTTACTAAAATTTAGAATTGCCTTAAAAAAAGGAAAAAACCCTTCCCAAATTAAGAAAAATCAGAAGACTTTTCCCCACAACTTTGTCACAGCAGTCTTCCATACTAGGTGTAACTGTATTGGAAATATTACTTCTAATGAAAGAAAAACAAAAAGTTACCTGATAGCACTCTCCTTTCAGATTGTCTAAGACATCTCCACATGTTTTACGCATGTATTTTTTACACCCGTCGATCACCATTTGGTCAATGTTTGAAGTTGGTTAAGGCATTCTATGCTCCAGAAATAATACAGGTAACAGTTTCTATTTCTTCAGAAAGAAATTCTCAAAAAGGTGACATTCACAAATGATTACACACATATTGCAATAGCCAACCTTATGTATTCACGTCCATGTTTAGGAAATGCTTATTTTTGTTTTGAACCAGTATTTCTGGTACCTTAGGTTTCCATTACTGTCTAAGTTTGAAATGTGAACAATTGGATGGTGTATTTAAAAACCCCATAAAGCTAAACTAGGTTACAACTTTAACCTACATTTGTGTTCTCTGTAGTTTCTAGTAAGGGGATCCCAAAACCTAGGATGATCAACATTTCATATGGCTTACATACATTTACATTACAAACTATTCAAACTACGTAATGCTAAAAACTTGGATTTTTATCTGTATTTTTAAGAAAGAGCAAGAGTTGGTCATTCTGCCACCAACCCAATTGACCAAGTCATGACATTCCTATTGATTAAACTTTTCTGCTTCTAGTGAATTTTTTTTTTTTTAATGGCTTTCTTTAGAAAAGCAGAAGAACCCAAGAAGGCAGAACTCAGCCCAAACCACAGACTCGACAGACCTATCATCTGACATCAGGGAATATTATCAGTTTGATGACAGAAGTATTCTTTTCCAGTTCTATGTAAATTGCTACTCGAGAGTTACAGTATGGATTGGGAACTCGAAAGCACGTGCTACATAACGACGCACAAATACATAGTCACTGGATGTCTCTAAGCTGACAAAAAGAAATTTAATTTCAGACCCTATCTCCTCATGCAAATCAGAACCTGATAATTTATTGTGCTCAGTGCTATGACATCACCAGAAAACGCAGTCTGAAAAATGTTGAAACAAATTACCAGTCATTTGTGAAAGGATATCTCTACCATAGTAACCATCTTTGGCTTCAGTTTGACTATCTCATATAGTATACCTCCATCACCACCTCCTAGGATTAACACCTCTTTCCCAGTGTAGTCTTCCCTTCCGCTGCCCATTATGGCTTGAGTATATGCCAGGTCACTCTCTGCCAGATCTGAATGGAAGGAAGAAAGAGTTGGACAGAAAAATTACATCTTTAATTCTTCTCATTAATTGGTATCAATTTGGTATTAATCCAAAGGTGATTAAATACAAAGCAAGAGCTCCTACAGCAACAACCTAGCTCCCAGAGACAGGCCAGGTAACAGAGGCTGGTGATTTACCAAAGCTAATGAGGTCCTCCTCAGAATGCCACAGAGGATTTCTCTAGTTCTCACTGCAAACCCAGCAATGGCTACCTCAGCATTAGGAAGTAATGCATGCTAAGAGAAACAAAGTAGAGCAAAACAGTCAGTACTTAGGACTTGGTGTCCACACTTGATAGTTCAGTAGGTTTTCACCTCAGACTAGTGCTGCAAGAGACAAAACAGGAGATTCTGAAAGCACATTCTGGACCCCAACTAAAAAGAGACCTAGATGCACCCCAGTGGATGCCTACAGAGAAGCGTAATTAACACTGTTAACTGCTGAAGGGCCCTGAAACATGCCTTCTGTTGACTTGTTTACCATTAGCTTCAAAGCAGGCAATAACATTCTAGGTCTAATAAGAGATCTGAGCTACAAGGGCAAAACTGCGCAGCAGCACATCATGGTGTATCCTATCATTCTGCCTGGCAATCAACACTTGGCTTATAAATGCACAGTAAGAAAATGACACTAAACAGTATTTTAAAATCCCATGGAAGGTAAATAAGTAATGGCATACTTCCCTTTCTATGTGGCACATTGTGACAACATTCAAATAAAACCTCATCTCCTTATGAAACTCTTACAAAAATTTCTAGCCAGAAGTATTGAATATCTAATTTGGTGATTTCAAATACAATTCTAACTGGATTAGAAAATTCCTTGCTAATGAATTCAGTAACAACACTTTTCAGCTGCCATCTGCACAGAAGGCCCCCTGACAGTTGCAGAAAGCTAACTGAATGGTTAGAGGTATTTCTGGTGATTTCAAAAAGCTATAGTCAAATTTCTGAATTACTCTGCCATTAGACTGAAATTACGTATCCCATCCCTAGACAGCAAAATCCCTCATTTACCTCAGTCAGTACTTTTCAATAAGTACTGAGAGATTTTATGAAGCATACTCCTTGATGACTAGAATTTCTAGCAAACAGCATTCTTATCCAGCTTAAAAGAACAGTAGCCCATCTTCTCCCAAGTTCACTTTCAAAACCACAAAGATCAGCAGGCACAGAGTATCACATGTAAAGATACTCCTATAAAGGTTAGGTCACTCTTCTGATTAACTTGGAGTTCAACTGAGCAGTTTGAAGAAGACAGAGTTCTTTCACCAACAAAGCAGCTAAACGGGTTAAGATACAGCTCTCCTGTATCTCACCAAGCAGGTAATTCCATTAGAGAATCAAGGGAGCAGCAGGATTATATCCACACACACACGCACCCCCTCCCCAGGTCCTACTTCTTCATATTTCTTCAGAAATATAGCCTCACTGTGTTTTGAAGACTGATAAAGTAGCTTATTTTTACTCTCAAAGAGAAGCCCTCGAGAGGTTGGACTTGCAACAAACAGGTAACAGCTCATATGAAAGAAAGGAGTAGAGTAAGCTCTGCTAGAGAACAGTCCGACTTCTATTCTGCTGTGCCACCTTCCACAGCAAAGATGACAACTTTGGAAAAAGAAGAAAACTTTTTTTGTACTCTAGATTTTACACTGACCAGCCTTTCTGATTAAAATACTTTATATACAGGAACAGATATATGTACATGCATATAAGTAGCTTCCTGCATCAGACCCATGACCCTTAGTATTGTGCCACAGCAAGATAGAAAACAACGCTTCCTACAGTTTCACACAAAATATTGTCAAATGAGATGATACTTACTGACATCCCCACTGAGGATAAGAATATTCCCAAACTGTTTTGAATGCAGAATTTTAATATTCTGAAAAGGTGAATCTTCATCATAAACAACTTCATCTATGTCATACTCCACCAGGCGCCCATCAGCTGTAGGCCAGTATCTATCAATGACACCTCCTCTCAAAATGGCTGGCAGTCTAGAAATAAATTATAAGAAAAAAAGATTCCAAAACATTTGAGAATGTTTATTTTTTTAAAAATTTCCCTCTGAACATCCTCTGGATTCAGCATAATAAATAAGTATAAGAAAGATCTAAGAAAACTTGCAAGATTTAACACTCAACGGATTTAAGAAACCTATCATCCATGTTAAATATACATAACCTGCTACGGCACAGATGAAATATAAATGTTTTTTCTTTATGTACAACTTCCACAATTTGCATGTGAATCTATTTCTACCCTAAGACAGAGGATTTACATACCAGCCTCTGCAGAAGAATCAGCTCATGACTAGAAACAGATACAATACAAAAACAGAATGCAATCAAAAAACCATGACAAAACCTCTTTCCACCTCCAGCTCAGCTAAGAATGCCATTTCTTTGAGATTAGTGGATCTCACCCTTCTAAATTGTACTGAGAGATATTTTAAATACATATACAAACACAAAAGGTGAACTATTAGTGTTTCAAACTGAAACAGGTCACCCTGCAGTGTATAGGTGATATCAAGGATTGTGCTTAACAGTTTGCATTACTTTTTAAAAGTGCTTCAAGCATCTACATAGATTGTTTTGGGTTTGTTTATTGGTCTTGGCTTTTTTACTTCCATATTTAAATATCTTGGCTCAAATCAATATTTCACCTGTAAAGACAAACTATATTTGAAATGACAGTGAACGGTCAACATGATTGCACTCCATTTTCAGCAAAATGTGCAGGTACAGAGTTCATCAGATCTCCCCCACACACACTTCAGAGTTCAGGGTTTTTTTTTTTTCCAGAGGAGGGTATAGCAGAAGACCAGACATAGACAAGCTTCTTCTAAATTCACTAGTGATTTTCAACAAACAATTCAGAAATATTTTCTACTTTTTACTCTACTCAATGGGCCGCAAGATGGCAGCACACGGTAAGAGCAAGAGCATCTATTCATTCCATCAAGACAACAAACAGGCAATAACTTTTCCAGCAGCATTAATTCTAGTGGAGGTGCATGCGTGAAGCTAACACCAGAAGGGTACAAAGTAAATTAAAAAAAAAAAAAAAAAAAAGAGAGAGAGAAAAAAAGAAAAAGGTTGGGAGCTGTGTAAAGATCCATGCCAGATCCAAGCTTCTAGGAAGTTCATTTTCCTATATTACGGTTATCAAATTAATTCAGACCACTTCAGGCAGACTTTTTCCTGACTCATTTTTAACAACTTCCTATCACGAGGATTCCACAAACTCCCAATATCCTACTTCAGTATTAAAATACCCTCAAAGAGAGCGCATCTCACTCATATACACATATACAAGATTATCTACATTTGCACACTGTGCGCCAGGTGAGACTTTACCAGGATGAAGTAAAGGAAGATAACTACTGCTCTGTGTTTTACAAACAACTGTTAAACACAAAAAATATTATTCAAGGTCCAACATGATTTTTCAAATCACTACCACTTTACTTGTGGTCTCATGTAGCCTTCAGATTACTTTCTGTTATAGTACTGCTTAGCTGTTTTCCCATTTTGTAGTCTGCTCCTTGGCTTTACTGAACCGTGTTGATTTTACACTGCTTTTTAATTTTCTTAACCATTTCCACTTCTATGTTCTTTAAAGCACCTGCTGCACCTTCCAGCAAGGCATGCCTGCAGTAAGTGCTCCCTGGCTTCAGGGTGCCAGTCACCGCCAGACAGCCAGCAAGACGACACCAACATGAGCTGTGTCCTTCCAGATCCCTGAGGAACTCCAATGTGAATGCCGTTTCCACAGCAGGCAACAAACCACAATTAGCATCCCTACAGTTCATATATAACCCTGTATTTAAGTTAGTCAAAATGACAGAAAGCTTGCAAAGCCTCCCTCCTTCAGTTATATTTTAAAAAAATGCTACAAAGCACTTGTATCTTCTTGGCAGGGCCCTAAGCACACAGGTTCCCCCAGGGTTTTTGCCACACGTGCCCAAGGCCAGCGCCACAAGGCACAGCAGGGACAGAGCTGTGAGAAACAGCTGCAGGAAACCTCGTCGGGGCAGGGCCTCCTCCATGGGCTTGAGCTTCATTTTAGCTCCAGCCCTTGCCCCTGGTCCCTGCCCAAGCTATGCTGCAGCTCTGCCCACACCTGCCCAAGTCTTCCGCCAGTCCTTGACACCCAGCTTGGTCTTGGAGCTGCCTCAGTACTACAGCCCAGCCTGGCAGTCACAGGGCTGGGATTGACCCTGGTCACTACCACCAGCCCTGCTTGCCTTGTCCATGAGCTGTGGGATGTGGCCCAGAGGGAACGGTTCATGCCCTGGCCCATCCCCCTGCCACCCTTAGCTCGCCAGCCCTGCCCAAGGAGCCTGCTCTTGCTTTCTGGTTGCATTTTGTCCCACCATTTCATGCAAACTTTGCAGCAAACTAAAGAAATAACACTTGCCCAAAATAATAATACTGAAGATGAAACTTAACAAAACGACAAACCTCACAGTATCTTCAATTCTGCAATAAAACAATTTTAAAATATTGGGGAAAAACACACATGTGTAAATTCATACTCCAGGCTACTCATCGCAGTACAGCAAGGCATAATTTGCTTATTATCTTGAATAACTGTGCAGACAAGCCACATACAGGAGTAGACATATGAACTTACCGTTTCACCCTTTTTATATTGCCATCAAACAATTCTTTCATTCTTTCTTCCACTTTGTTTAGAAGCTGAAAAAAATAGCAAATGAGAGGTGGAATTTACAGGTGATTGCTTAATGTACAATATCTGTTAAAGTAGGCTACTTGGAAGGCAATAAAAAGTAGCACCTGTACTGAAATGTAATGTTTGAAATGTAACATTAGATGCCTATGAATAACTAGGTGGCCACCTTAGCCTTGTTACTAGCAAGAATGTGCATATTGTAGCAGCTGTCATCACTGCGTTTAGCTGGCCTCCAGGATAAGAGAGACAGAGCTTTCAGGCACAGCCAAAGAGGGAACATGAGAACCCTGCAAGGTTTCATTCCCACCAAAGCAGTGGCCTGTTTCCCTGCACTATGCAATTTCTGGAGCCTTCATATCATGGAAGATGAAATTATTTTTCTCCATGGGGAAGAAGCTTGAATATAGAGGCTCCCCATCTCTCAGATTAGAGAAGGAAAAAAAAGTCATACACTAATATACCAGGCTGTGGGTTGAGCATCACTTCTCCCTCACTGCCGTGGGGACCTGAAGAGACCTGAGCCCTAACAAAGGCCACTATGTCTTTACAACTTGTACAGCAAAGAATATGAGGCCCAGGACATTCAAAAGAGAGAGAGTGCATGTGTGTATGTGCACACATACTCATACGTATATGCAACTACAATAGGTGTTACTGTTCCTAATCTATAAGCACTCAGGTTTGAACTAACTTTGATATTTAAGAATCTGTTGCCAAGATACACTTCAATAGATCTGATGAAAAGAAGGGGCTTCCCATGCAGTTTGACAAGCATCACTCGTACCTGATCAACCTCTTCTCTTCCTTTTGTATGATCATTGTAGCTCTGCAGATCTACCAACACTAATCCATGAGGGTGAATTCTCAAATTTGCAAAACTACAAAATAAAGAGAGAAAATGATGACTATTTTATCAAAAATCTGAGTGAGGAAAGAAAGTCTGAAATTAGTTACATTAAATTCAGAATGCACATTTCTTTTTACAGCCATCTCTACTTGTTGGCAGTGCCAGCTCCAATCTTCCTCTGCAACTCACTAAGCAGCAACGTTACAAGAGCATGCCAGTCACCACATGACTAATAAAATCAGCAGGCAGCAAGGCAGTGAAACAGGGTGTTTAAACCAGAACAACTATAGTACAAGGGGAATATATACTACCTACTAGTCTCTGCTCTTTAAATAAGGCCTGCTTGAACAGGTGTGTTGTGTTGGTTTTGTTTTTTAACTGAAATCCAGCCTCAAGAAAACAACTGGACACCCTCCTTCCCCTGTATCTTCCTTCTCATTTCTTCGTTGTTGCTTGGGGGTTTTTTTTGTGGGTTTTTTTTGTTTGCTTGTTTGTTTGTTTAGAGACAATGTTCACGTACAAAGCTGAATAAAAATCTGTAAGTGAGAAACAGTAAGCATTCTGGAGTAAACTACAGTTTTGACTGGCAAAGAAATTACAGCAGCAAACTCTCACTGATGAACACAGATGCAAGATAAACAAATTCCTGCT
>NW_010539781.1:12379-22787 GCF_000687285.1 Phaethon lepturus
CATTTAAAGACCAAAGAGCAAGGCTTCACCATGCTAGGTGTTGGGTGCACAAATAGAGGACCTTCAAGAACTTGCAACAAAAAAAAACGGAAAGATAAGGACTATGGGGAAGGACACAAGAAAATAAAAACAGAGTAGCAGAGGCAATATCCTTTCCGCACTGGGGAGGGGAGATGACAAAAAGAAACAGAAAGGCTACAAAGGGATTATATAAAGGAAGGCAGGGGAAGCATAAACTGAAAGAAGAGGGCAAAGGAGCGAATGGGAACAGCAACAGCAGAATGAAGAAAGAAGGCTGTTCAGGGATGGAAGTTCATTAATACAACACAGAGAAACACCAGGTAAAGCTGCATACAGTTCTTTATTTGTCTGCTCTAATAACCCCCACTCAGCCTCAAAGGCAAAACACAAACCAACTCTTGTTGACACAAAATGTTTAGGTGACCTCCCATCTCCCCACCCCTCCCACCTTTTCTTGTCCCTTCCAGAGCTCCTTTCCTAAACTGTCAGCCTCAATATGAACACCACCTCTCCCATGGTGGTGGGAACTTTGGCCAGCAAACACCCTTAGCTGCAGTCAGAGGAAAAATCCTGAATATTCTGTGTTTTCTGAAGATTATACTTTTTGGTAACTGTAAAATGATCAAATGATGAAACTGAATGAAGTGATTCAAGAATAAAAACACTCTTGCCAGCTTTGGATAGCAGCGATCTGTAACTGTGATGTGTTTACAGTTGATAGAGAAACCAGAGTGTCACCCACTTCACAATATGAGCCTGGGAAGTCTCAAGCGTTTCCTGAAGACTTCACACACAGGTCTTGCTTTCAGGAGGAAAAACATTTCTACACAAGACACACACACCCACCGTGTTTCCCCCTCCCAAGTATCCACAGACTGTCACCACGTCTTAGTGAACCTCCCTACATCTCAGCAATTTGCCACTAGGTGTCCTCCCGACAAGTATTTTTGATTAGGAACCAGAAAACGGCTGCACTTCCAAGGGCCATTAAACAAAACCACAAAATAGCCTTAAAGTATGTATTCCCCCCCGCACCAGGAAATCAGTCCTGCATAAAACAAAACACACTATTTTACCCTGATAAAAGGATAAATAGAAAATAGTCCATGAGTAAACAAAGATGTTTTTTTCTTCTTTTTAACCACCAGATAAGAGTGCTACCACTTAAGAGACCAGGTTTATGAGCTAATTAGAAGAATAAGAGTGTTTTCAGTATTCAAGACACTTCTAAGGCAGCTTTTTGTTTCTCTCATACAAACTATATAAGAAAGCATTTAGGGAGAACCAACAAACTCATTCTATGTCCTCCTGCCAAAACCAAGCAGATATTCTGAACTTTGTCAGGCAAACAATTCACCTGCGTGTTTTAGGATGCTGCACCCCACTCGCTGGTGACTGACACAGTTAAGTACTTTTGATACATGGGCTACTTCATGCTTTGCATAGTGACCACAACATCTTACAGCTAAAAAAAGAGGGGGCAGGGCACACACACTGCTCCCCACCCAGTCTCTATGGGGCTTCAGAGTTCGTAAACACTTCTCTGTGACCTTACAACCCCTTGAACCAAAAGTACTCAAATTAGTTGTGTTTCTCCTAGAGTCTCTTGGTACTCAGCACTGGGGGAACAGCTACTGCAAAGGACAGCTCTGGAGAAAACCCTACCAGGATTCTGTTTATATGATTTTTCAAGGCAGCAAGGGATTATTTTATAATGTGCCTAACATGAGAGGAAAAAAAAGAGTCAGATGTAAGTGCAAGAACAAATAGCTTTATCACAAGACTCGAGGACTTAATACCTTTTTTTTTTTTTTTTTTTAAGAGAGAAAGACACAAGAGCAGTGCTTGCCAGATGGAAGCACTGGTCACTCCAGCAGGGTTTGGACACAACCATTCATGGTGAAAAGGGACATTTCTAGTGAAGTGCAGAGACCTGCTCCAAGCCCTCAGAGCTGCAGCACTACAGACAGAGATGAGTATTTGCAGTTCATCAGACAGCACTGTTATTAAGTTCTCTGAAATCTGGCACGGTGCCAGAAATATTTGCACTCTTGGACAAACTCTTTAATCTGTTTATTCCCATATTCTAGGGTTTGGTTTTCACATTGCACCATGACTTGAGCTTCCTTTTAAATTCCTTTCCTACAAGAATCACGTAGCTGTCATAAGATTTGACAGCTGACATTGTCTTCACTTCCCCTGTGACTGCATGAAATATTTCCTCAGTATGTGATGTTACTGCCTTTGCTTTGGCATCTTTTTGTGGGCAGAAGGCAAGGAGAGGCAGAGAGGAGGGCTGCTCTGAAAAGCACAACCACACAACTTCTGACTTATCCAGAGACAGTAACACTGCAGAACCATCATTCATTTCGGCAAATTCCAGAATAGCAGGGTCCTGACACCTGGTGGGAGGGGAGCAGGGAAGACAGACAAAAGGCAGGCACTAGCCTGCAGCAGTGTAGTGGGGCAAAAATTCAAGTTCTCAGTGTCTGGCTGATAATCTCAGACAGTTAATTTATGGTAAGTAACATTGAATGAAATTTGAAATTCTCAAAGAAGAGGATAGATATCTAGACCGGTATACCTTGGTAAAGAGTCACTTGGTTGGAAATTAATACCCAAAATATGCTAAAATGCCTGTAAAGATTTAAACACATAGAAAACAGTCCAAGTGTACATTCAGAAAAGCAGTTAGACTAGTAGCATTAAGGCAATAGCAGCAGGCCAAGGCTGAACCCACAAAAGACTAGCTTTGATCAGCAGAGAGCAAAGGCCATGCTAGCTTTTGTTACTTCACACCCGTCTGCTTGGCAGAACGCACATAAATGCAGGTTTGCCGCAGCTCTTATAATATTTGGGGGAAGGGTTTTTAAGAACCACAATAATACAGTTTCCATTTTCTACCTATGAAAATATAGCAGAGACTACTTTACAATCCAAATGAGGGAAAAAAACAACTGTGAAAGAATGAAGTTTTCTTCAAAAGTCTCCTCTCCTGCATCTTGCCTTACTGAAAAATTTCATTTCTGTTTTCAAAAAATCTGCCATATCTTTGGTGGGTATTCGCATGTACTTTCATAAAAGCGGTAAGAAAAAAGCGCTCAGCGAGGAGGGGTCCTTTCTTTTCCATTAGGCAACCAAATCTACACATGAAGAGCCATCCCCACTGTTACAAGGCCCCATTTGTTGCTGCACCTGCATACCTGCCACATCTTCTAGGCCAGTACTCAAGCTTTTTGTGCTTGCATGCAAACAAGTCACAACTACAGAAACGATTTTATTAAGTGCTGCATCTTGCTACCTGAACAATGGGGAACACCAGATCTTTAGAAATAAATCCCAATTGCACAAATCAAAAAGTAACCATTTTAAACTGAAAATTTTGGATGAGCATCCTCTTTGAGTAAAGAGAGCCAGAAGCAAAGAGATCAACACATTCTAAGCAAAAATGTGAATCCTACTTTAGTTACTTCTATGGAGAAGTAAGAAATATTGCAATCCTACATACTTGAGAAAGGATTTACCCCTCGCCGCACCCAGGGAATAAAACTGGATAGACAGACAGGTACCTATAAACTTCTTTTCACCCAAAGCTTTTATATGCTAACAGACTAACTTTGAGTCACTATAGAATAGATAGAATAGTTCAGGTATCTGAAAAATAGTTTACCAATAAAAGCATCACCTGTCAAATACTCATAATGAAAATCTGCTTATAAAAAGTCACATTGTTTCAATAAAGCATACTGTCTCTTTTTAAAAGGCTCTTCATCTTAACTACAAAGCACTTAGGGACCTTAAAGAACTAAGCTAGCAGTTTTTCACTACACCATTATTTCTGTTCTCTTTTTACAAAATAAAGGAACTAAACTAGCAAAAGCTACCACAGTTCAACACTGTTGCCAAATCCTAGCAACTGCTTCCAATTCTTCAGCCCATTTTTGCACTCTCGGTAACACCACAAACTACAACACTTTTAGCCTGAAATAAAGAGCTGAGGAACGTTCATCCTGCTCCCTTAAAATAATGCTGACTAGCACGTAGAACAGTTAGCAAAAGATTAACATAGAAAAGAAAAAAGTAAAAACATTCATCCCACTCTTCATGGTGTTAACATACTCATCATCTCAATGACATACAAACCAACTTCAACTGGGTAAATCTTGCACTGTTGTGAACAGTGAAGTCAAATGCCAGTAGGATTACACTTCTCTAAACAAGCATTCAGACACAGAACAGAAGCTAAAAATGGATGTGTTTATAGAGGAGGTCAAAGCTTTTAGAAAAGACATCTTCTACTGTAGAAACAGTGACTCCAGGTTTCAGATCTTGTGGGTTTTTAAAAAACTTTCAAGTAGAACATGACGAAAGACGAACATGGATGCACGAAGGACAAGAAAAGCTCTGGTAGCTGTACACAGTATGCAACATAAGAGTACTTGTCTACAGGCAGTGATGGTATTAAAATATAGTATTAGATGAGAAGATATTCAACAGTTTCCAAAGATTAGCCTTAATGATTTTTTTCTCCTTACCCTGGATTTAATAACTTTTTTTAATCTGTTAAGATACACTGGGGTCTATAACTCTGCACAAGTACCAGATGAGTTAAATGAGATAAAGCCTTCACATTCCTAACATTTTTTTAACTGTGCAGTCTAAGCTAGAGTAAGCAACACTTCAGTAAAAGCACGCTGCTTAAGGCGATCCTGAAAACATTCTGCAAGAGATCTGAAAACACACAGCTCAGGGAAACAAGACTAGTGGTGATAGATTTATGTGCCGACTTTTTCAGTTTGGAGCCCCAAAACTCAGACAGAGATCCCCTCCTGCACGCGTTACTGTTCCCCAACCCGTATCGGGGCAAGGGATCTGGCAAAGCACGGAGAAGTGTATCCAACCCCATCACTACACACGGGGACTCTAGGGGCTCAGGTGACTCATTTCCTGCCCAACTCTAGAGCCTTGTGTTGACAATCCCATTAGTAAATGTTTCAGTTGAACTTCCCTCAATTAGGTCCTTTGTTAGAGTAAATCACAAAATAAATGGACCAGGTAGAGTTGCCACATGCGACTTTTGCTTGCTTAACTTCAGACAAAGGAGAAGGGGGATCTGCTGCTTTGGTAATGACAACAGGAAAGCATCCCTTAATCCCCAAATCAGTTCCAATTCGTTTAACAATCGCAGCCCTCCACTAGGCTGTTCACACGGTGTCTTTGTCAGAGACAAAGTTTTGTCAACAGCGGTGCCCACAATTCAGCAATCTGTAGGATGGGGCACCCCGCAGGCTACGGGGGTTATCTCTGCAGACTTTGGATTGTAAACAGTGCTTAGCAACATATTATCTCACCTCAACCTTTTTTCCCCTTGAGATTAGTACCCAGCTTGTTACATCAGCTGTGCATCTTTGTCTTGCCCAGTCACCTCCAGCTAGCTAAAAAATGTGTATGTGCATACTGACTAAAATCTACTCACATACAGCACCAACTCATGCATCTTTCATCCTGGGGAATGTTTGTGCCCAGTAAGACTCAGCCATCTGCTCGTAATGTACCTACCCTCCCCTTTTCTCGTGCTTTTTACTACAAGCTACTTCATTTCTAGAAGTATACTGTTTTGCAGGGAAGGAAGAGGAAGAATCTGCAGGCCCCAGCTAATTTCTTCCTAGTTATGTCAGATACTTTTATTAGCATAAGATTCATATATTTAGGTCTCTAAAATAAAATTGCTAGTATTAAAATAAAGCCTATTTAGTTAGTGTCAAATCACAGAATCACTAAGGTTGGAAAGGACCTTCAAGATCATCAAGTCCAACCATTAATCCAGCACCACCATGTTCCCTAAACCATGTCTTGAAGCACCACATCCACACGTTTTTTGAACACTTCCAGAAATGGCGACTCCACCACCTCCCTGGGGAGCCTGTTCCAATGCTTCATCACCCTATCTGTGAAGAAATTTTTCCTAATATCTGATCTAAGCCACCCCGGCATAACTTGAGGCCATTTCCTCTTGTCCTATCGCTAGTTACTTGGGAGAAGAGGCCAACACCCACCTCACCACAACCCCCTTTCAGGTAGTTGTAGAGAGCAATGAGGTCTCCCCTCAGCCTCCTCTTCTCCAGACTGAACAAACCCAGGTCCCTGTATGCTCACCAGTTCATTCTTACCACTCATGTTTGTTTTATGGTTTAACTGTCCAGTCTGTTAGTCTCAGTGTTCTCACACTAATTTCAGTTACCTGAAACTGCACCAACTGACATAAACAACATATTTGTTAAAGATTGCCTTAAAAAAAGTATATGCAGTTTCTTTAAGTCATCTGAAAACTCTAGAAAACAAAACTGCTAAGGTGCTAAAACTCACAGAAAGTTCTCCTGCACATGCAACTGTTTCCCAGTTTAGTGTGGCTTGGTGTTTGCTTTTGGGTGTTTTTTTGTTTGTGGGATTTTTTTTCAATGGGGCTGGCAAAGCACAGAAGAGTACTTTAGCTCACACTACCATAGACAGTAAGTTGACTAGCTGAAGTGAGTGATTTCAAAGAGAAGTAAATCCAGTATGCACTGGAGTTTAAATGACAATGAATATATCAAAAGAAAGCAATAACCAGTCTTTATTAATTTACATTTAACAGTGCACCAGAAAAAACAGCCGTTTGCAAAGTGAACGATCTCCTCTTAATATTCAGCTCTTCTGTGCACCCTTGTTGTTCACTCCTCACTTCTGAGGCCGCATCACAAACTGCAACTCCTTATTACATTTAGGATACTCTCCTGGATAGCTTCTCTTAGAAGCTCAACTATTTCCAGACCTGTATTATATCAGAACTTTAAGAACTTATGAAATAAGGGTTAAAAGTCTTCAGTAACAGATGTAATTTTGAACTGACAACACTTGTACATGATTTAAAATTAATTTTATTACTGACAACAGTAATTTGATATTAAAACCAGGCTCAACTAGAACTTTTTGGCACAGTTAACCACGTCTGTTGGGAAGCACATTCATGGTTGTATTAGTGATGCAGACACTAAAGCTTGGTACACATGGACACACAAGGAGAGGCACAGTTGTGGCACCTGCATATTTACAGGAGAAGGGGAGACTTCTACAGCTGACTGCTAAAAAAACATGTCAAGTGGAAAGTGACTGAACAAGTCAATCCACCTATGCAAATCAGGAAAGGCAAAGATGGTGCTGCAGTAGTAGAAAGTCCGTTCATGTCTTACATAAAAATGCTCCAAGTTCTGAGGTGTCTAAGTCCACATTTTTTCCTGAAACTCAGTATTCTCTATCATATTTCTCACTGGGAGTTGAAAATATGAACAGCACTAGTCTAAAGGATGTCTAGCATATGATACTATTAAACAAATGAGAACCAATACGTGACTAACTGGCTGCACTCAGCCTGGAGGGCTCAAGGAGCTGAACTCACCTTGACAACAGGCAGGCCACATCCATGCTTACACCACTTAGCCCCAGCTCTCCCTCTGGCCCACATGATACTCCTGTGGCCAAGACAGTGAGGTTTCTCCCTCAACCACCAACTACCATATCAAAGCATCTGAAGTGACATGAGGGCTCTGCTGCAGTCACCAGGGAAGCATTTTACATCAAGCTGACTGTATGCATTGCGTGCCCTGGAACACAGCATGAGAAAAGTAAGGCTGAGACCCAAGGTAACAGACCATCCCTTCACTGCAGGAAGACCACTAGGCCCAACTCCCCATCTTCATCTTCCCACAGCAGTAAGAATATTGTGAACTATCCTCTGGTGCAAAAGCTTAAGTTGCTTGTAGTAGCACAGTGGGAAGTTGGATGATTCCAAGTGTCATGCTGCTGGAAAGATCAACAACAGTAAAACACACAGGAAGGAACACATTTAGAAGCCAGTATGAATGCTCAGCAATTGCTGAAGCCCATCTATTATATGTGGGCTTTCAGGAAACAGCATCCTGTTCTCCCCACTTCCCACATGCACAGAATAAGAAAGACTGTACAAAACCAAGAGACAGGTAGCAGGTTTTTCTAGGCACATCAAGTGAAAAAATGAAGTATTTTTCATCAGAAGAAGCCAGTGTCACATTTCACAAGCTGTCTAAAATGTACCAAGGACTTCATGAAGCGTGATTGGGAAAGATAGAAACATAGGACTAGACTCATGCCAGCTTACTTGTTACCTTAAGTCAGGCCCCAAGTTTACCAGCATAGTTGGTCTACACTGCTTTTATATATAAAATGCATATAGGAATGTACATACAAATATATTCATGCATAGTAAACAGATACCAATTCTAGCAGGCACACCTTCCTAGGATCTGATTTTTCTTCTAGAGGTATCAGGTCTCTGTCAGTACAGAGAGAACTTAAAAATCCTTAAGCAGTTCTCATATGTTAGTAGTGTGGCCAGATGAGCTGCTTAACAGAACACCCAGGAGAAATGAGACAACAAATTAAAGCTTAATTAGTTTAACTCCAATCCTGAAGAACACCGAAGTAAGTACAGATTTCAAAAAGAACAAAAGCAGCAACTGCCACAAAGGATGTCAAAAACAATTGAATAACTGAACACAAGTGAAGTGCTTATTTATAACTACTGTATTAATACTGTCAGATAAATGTATACAGTAACTAACCCTGACACTGTAAAGCAGCTTCAGGAAATAAAATTCATGTGTTTTTGCTTGCAAGTTTATCCCAGCAGGTACTGCTTATGCAAGTGTCCCTAATGACACCAACTACCTTTGTCATGCCATTAGTTACTTCAGTAGCTGCTTGAGAATTTGAAGTGTATAATAAAGTGTTTTAAAGACAGAGATACAAAGTTTTCATCATTCACGTGCTCAGGTTAGACTTGAACATTTTTAGACATATTCAATTGCCAGAAGAATTACAAATACATGTAACTGACTTGAGCTGTCTTGCATCTGGAAGGACTGGCCCTGACAGCAAAGATACCACACAGTGTTACTGCCTCAATACAGCCCAGGCTGTTTATGATAACAGTTGAATTGGTCAAACTGCAAGATGACATGGGCAAGATTATCAACAGTATTCTGCCTTATTTTCATTGCTTCATACACAAGGCTGGTAAGAGAACGGTTTGCCCTGCCTCTACCCCAGAAGGGGATCGAACACAGGGAGAAATACATATTTCTAAGGGAGGAATACATATTTCTACCGTTAACCCAACACCACATAATCTATAGGAAGGAAAAGAAAGTCCACTCACCTGCCATTTTTTTTAACGTAGGTTGCTAAATAGCCATGGTCTTCCCAGTTATGAACTGTCTCTGTCATTCCCTGCTCCTGAAAAATGGGCTGTAGAGCTTTAAGAACTGCATTGCAATCAGCTGTAAGATTAAAAGAGAAAAAAATAATCAGTAAGGATTTTTTCACTCAAATTAATTCTGCCTTTTTTTTTAAAGGCTGAGCAGATTTTGCTGGCAGCCTGGAGTACTACTTTGAATTCCATCTGAACAACAGCTTTTCAAATGCATTGAAAACTAGACAGGGCAAAATATCCTATCCACTCCACCCTACAAAAGCATCCTTTTCCTAACACCCAGGAAAGAGGCACACTCCCAGCTAAAATCTTCAGGCTGCTATCAAAAAGACCTCTCAGAAGAACACACAAAAACTCACTTGGAAATAACTAAGGAAGTTACTCTGGTAATTATCTTCAAAAGCAAGCTGATGATTTGTTCTTAAGGTATTTCTTCAGTCAGAATGTGCTGATTTCAGAAGCCTCAGGTTTGCTCTACACATTAGTCTTGTGTTTTTTTAAAAAATAATCTTCATTACACTCTTTTAGGTGCTCCATTCAAATAAGTGTCCCAAAAACAAGCTGCAAGTTTTGTCAGTTGATTTTGGAATTGACAAGGTGAGTTAGTGGAGGATGCTGGTAAAACTGCACCTACTAGAACAGGAACGAAACTGGAAAGACTGTCATACCAGTAAGTGTCAGTGAGATTTACAAAAAATTTTAATCTACAGGCTGTCCCCAGTGAGGCAAGTATCATAATTTTCCTTCATAAAACAAAAACCTAAGCCACTATGGTCATGCAATATGTCAATAATGTAACCAGCATTGAGTCTATCAGAGAAATCACCTGGTACAGCCACATTATGGAAGCCAGTTTATAACCAAGTGCTTCAGCACTGACACATTGTTCCCCCTGCCCCAACTTGAATATTCCCAAAGTAATTATTTTGTTTAACTCCCTGACCCTAAATGCATATACCTTGGAAACCAGCAAGTATAGCCTGCAGACAAAGGAATCACAGAATCCCAGAATCTGGAAAGGACCTTCAAGATCATCAAGTCTAACCGTTAACCCAACACCACTATGTCCCCCAAACCATGTCCTGAAGTGCCACGTCTACA
>NW_010539782.1:0-3809 GCF_000687285.1 Phaethon lepturus
GTGCCGAGGCCAAGCATCCCCCGGCCAGGACCCACACAGCAATCCGCTTGCTGCTTTGCCTTCTCGTTCCAGCAGGTCTCCCGCGCACGCTCTCCAGCTCGGCTACACTTCGCAGATTCTGGTTTCCATAAATAAAAATTAAACAAACACTTAACGAGCGTCATGCATATTAATACGCTCCAGGTGAAGGTTAGCATGAGCTGTGATTGTGGCAAATCCACATTTGATTAGATTGACTTGAAAACAGGGGAGATAAACAACCCACAAAAGCCTAAAAATTATAGTAATTTATTCTTTTGACCTCTGCGAGTTTCTCAGTTTTATGCAACTTCAGCCTCCTTTGTGCAATGGGATTTTTCCCTACCCAGTGCGCTTCAAAGGAGCGGGTGCTGGCACATTAAAAATGGCTCACCACACGTACGGCATGGCATCTGTGCAAGAAGTCGGAGCCTTCGCCTCGGCCATCTCGTAAAAAGCTCCTTGTGAGAGCGAGATGCTCGTTACGACTCCCTCCGCCGAGCCCGGAGCGGGACGCTGGGGCTGTTGGATAAGCAGGAGGCGTCGGGGACAGGAGGAGCTGAAGCCTGATGCTCGAGCCGCCTTCTCTCTCAAATTGCGGCGGGTTTATCGTGACCCACGGCGCCGCTGGGGAGCCAGCGTGAGGAGGCTGGTTGGGGAAGCAGCAGCAGGTCTGCCCATAGCCCAAACACCCGCCTCCGAGCAAGTGCTCCGAGCTAGTGCTTAGTCAACGGAGGAGCACCCACACCACATTTCGGATGCCTGCACCAAAACAAGATGCCGCGCATTGCAAAAGCATCCCTCCCTCTTCCCTGACTGTCAACAAGACCGTACGCTGGCACGGGAAACGCAGACCTTCAAGACCCGCCGACTGGAAACGCTCGGCTCGAGGAGCGTACAACTCAACAAGGCGCACGAGAAGCTTTTCCGACGGGCTGTAGGAGACACGGGCTGGAAGAGCAGTTTGGACGGAGGCTTTTGCTCCGTAGCACTTAGGTAAGTCCTGTCCATCCCGCATTGACAGCGTAAAGGCATTTGCCCCCCTTATAGGCGGGGGTAGAGTCTCTAAGCGATCTACACCTTTGGGACAACCTTCCTAGAACCCAACTGGTTCAATTTAGGGGAACTCAGGCTGAGCACGCATGTGGGCTAGCGCAGATGTTCTACGAGACCGCTCACTGGACGGACAAAGCAGTTCCACGTTCCTAACCAAGTTTTTTGTGGTGTTTTTTTTTTTTTTCCTCCCAGCAGAGCAGTCATCAATCCCCCCTCGCTCGAACCCAAGCCAAAAAGGACGTCCCAGCCACAGACAGAGAGCCAGCAGCAAAAGCCACAGACAGAGAGCCAGCAGCTGGTTAATAAACACTAATAAAGGCAACCTGGAAGGATGTAACCTGCGGCTGGAAGTCCTCCACGGGGTCCCTGCTCTGCTGCTGAGCCGAAGGTGCAATCGCTGTAGAGGCACCGGCAGCACTTTCCAGTGGATGGGCAATTATTATTCATTCGTTTCCTGTTTGCAGTGACAACGTTAATCACAGCGGTCTCCGGGAGAAGGATGCTAATGAAGATGTGACGCGGGCAGCAGAGTCCGCAGCCGTTTCTCAATTCATTAGCATCCTGTCATTCCAAGGGGCGACCGCGGAGACCCGCGTTCCCACCTTTCACCAAAACACGACAGGATAATAATAAAGCAATGCTATTTTCAGTCCCGGGGAAGCGCCGAACGTGTCCCTTCAGCTCAGCGGTTGGTACAACAAATGCCTAAAATGACAGACAACAAAGATGGAACAAAATACCGACATCCAAATGACCAGCGACAACGGTCACCTCGCATCCCTGCTTGCCCACAGACAGGGTCCGGCAGACACACTCCTCCGTGCGAAGCGCCGCTATACCAGCGGTGACGAACAGGTAATTGTACGGATCGAGCCCAAAAATCCACGGGGGTGTCCACAGGCGGGACAGATGCCAGAGGCCGACATCTGGGACGGCGCCTGGCAGTGGCCGATGGCCTCGCGCCAGCGGACACGTTCCGTTCATCAGCAAAGGCATGGCAAAGAGAACCGGCAGCAACGTGCAACGGGAGAAACTCGAATCTGCGTGGGGGACCTGTCGACCCTGCGCGGCATTTCGGCGTTTTCCCCGTGAGCTACCGTACGTAGTTAGTTATGCAGAAAATAATCAGACACCCTTTTCGAAGTGCTGCCTGGTAGGGCATCCCACGCATCGCAAACCTTTCTGTGGGACCACAAGCACCCAACATTCTTGCTTCATTAAAAAAAACCAACAAAAAAAACCCCACAAAAAACCAAACCAAACACACACACCAACCACCCTATAGTAACTATAGATACTGATGCTGCTGGTTCGGCGTTTTGTAAAAATGCCGAGTACCTCATCGCCGGCGACACGTCAGCCACGCAGGTTGCGTGCGTCAACAGCCCTTTGGAGCCCTGGCCGCTCTCCACCCACCAGATAAAGGCGAATGTCTCCTCAGGTGGGTGCTCTTCGGTGGGGCAGATTTATTCCAGCAGCTCGACATAATAAACAGGCCCATTTCACTGCTGAAATCAGAGCGGGCAATAACACCGCGTTCTCAGGAAAGACGGAGTATGCCATAACCAGCTTTTAGGTCGGGAAACGCAGTTCTCCGAACCATCTGATGGGCTCCCGAGTTAATGCGATCGTAGATAAGCCAGGTTTTTGAGCGTAACTGCAAGCATCCTGCTTCGCTGCGTTCAGGTTTCTATCCTCTTTCCATCACCGCGATATCTAAACTCGGCTTCTAGGTTCTGATCGGGTGCCATATGTTACCAGCAAATACTCAGATGAGCCGTGAAGCTCATGCAAAGCGTTCGCTGAATCTGCGGAGACAAGGGCTTTTGCTGCTCTCCGTTCTCTTGACGGCGGTTTCATCATCCGGCCGGGAAATAACAGCAGCGCGACACGAGCCATCGCAGGCTCCGAACCCGCGGGCGGCAAACAGCTGGCGCAAATGCTTTGTAAGAGACGCGCCACCCACCTGCGGAGCCGCCGGACCGGTGGATTTGGCATGCACCTTTGAAACGGGCAAACAGAGGCATCTGCAGACAGGGGGAAGGAGCAACCCAATTTTCACTTCGGGGCTCGTTTTCACCCTCCGCAGACAGGACCTTCCTGGAGACCCCGGCAGGCGGCTGCAATCGGGGAGGTAACCTCAAGCCCTCTTTGCCTGAGGGGGGCTCTTGGAAAGCAGACCCAGCCTGCCTGAGTAGTAACGCGGGTTGGTGGGAGCCCACGTGCCCGGAAACGAGGGCGTTTCCATTAGGAAAATTAAGCGATGCTTTTGGAAGCTGGAACGATACGCCCGCGTCCAGGCGGCGACCCCGGCAGGCGGCTGCAATCGGGGAGGTAACCTCAAGCCCTCTTTGCCTGAGGGGGGCTCTTGGAAAGCAGACCCAGCCTGCCTGAGTAGTAACGCGGGTTGGTGGGAGCCCACGTGCCCGGAAACGAGGGCGTTTCCATTAGGAAAATTAAGCGATGCTTTTGGAAGCTGGAACGATACGCCCGCGTCCAGGCGGCGGCTTCTGCTTTTCGCGAGACGCTCGCCAAAACGCGGTCGATTATAAGGGCCCCCCGGCACAGGCGCCGGCGCGGGATGGGCAAGCGTCGGCAGCGTCCAGAAAGCACCGCGCGCCGCTCCCGGGGACCTCACACTCCTCTTATTAAATTTCATTCCCTCTCCCTTGGCTACCGCTGCGCTTCCCTTTCAGCCCCAGCTGCCGCAAAATATAATTTTAGCTGTGAAAATT
>NW_010539782.1:3827-4135 GCF_000687285.1 Phaethon lepturus
ACGGGCCCCAGTTTCATCAAGTCTCACCGGCCGACTGCGTTTCCTGATGTTAAAGCGGTTTCGCAGATGAGTGGGGGCAAGCTACCAGGGTAAGAAACCACCGAGGGGAGAGGAAGACAGAGCGAGAGGCAGAGAAGGCGAGAAAGGAAGCCGGAAAGCAGGAGCGCAGCCGAAAGCTCGCCTGTTTCGAAGACACGGCTGTGCCGAGACCCACGCGCCGGCGTCTGCCCTCCCAGGACACGTGGAGCCGTCCCCCGAGGAGGGCGGCAAGAAACCTCCTCGAAAAGCTTACAAGAACAAGGGCTTTA
>NW_010539782.1:4276-5171 GCF_000687285.1 Phaethon lepturus
CTCGCTTCTGTTCACGTTCCAGAGCAGAGCCCGCCGCTCAAGTCACGCTGCGCTCAGCCTAGCAAATCGCGGTAGCTTTTCCACCTGTATTTTTCCTCTCCCCCCAGTTAAATCTAACGGGGAAAAATACACCAGCAGTATCTGACAAGAGCGACTTCTCCCGCAGAGGGCTGCGGGGAAACGCGCTCTCGCAAATGAGCAAACAGAGCTCCCCTTCCTCCTTTATCTTCTTCATATTTTAAGCAAGGGCTGGGGAGAAATGGAGTAATATCTGGCCAGATTCCCCGTGCCTGTCAAAACCCAACACTTCCTAAATACGTAGTCGCGCCTATCTATTGCTCGCCGGCGCTTCGGGTTTCCGGGAGGCAGGGAAATCATCGCCAGCTGCCGCAGGGAGCTCAGGAATAAGCCGGAGGTAAAGCTTCGCCTTCCTTGATATTACCGCCCCAAGGATCCGGACTGCTCCCGGGAAGCTGGCGGCTCTGGGGACTCGGGAGGGGGGAAGAAATGTCTTTTAAACACGCACTTACATTTAATTAAAAGTATCTACGTACGAACAGGATTAATTAATTCTCCTTCTGCCCAAGAGCCCTCTCATTGCGTGCGCTCAAATGAGGTTTTAGAGTGTTGTCTCTCGGCCGTACCCGGGCTCGTTGCCTCCAGGCAACACTTGGACCGTTATTGCAGCTCGCGCTACGCCACCTCGGTTCCCTTGAAAGAAAACGGTGAGCGCGGGGCCAGCCCGCTCTCTGCTTTGGAGGATGTTAAGAGTAAAGCTTAGGACGCACACGGGCGATCTTCTGGAGGGAGTCCGCTCAGCCTACCGACAGCCGCGGGCCGGCGACAGCCCCCGCTCAACACACACACCCACCCTCAGGGGCTCAAACAGGGCCCA
>NW_010539782.1:5604-5872 GCF_000687285.1 Phaethon lepturus
CAACTGGGCACCAGTGCAAGCAGCGGACGCGGCGCGTGGGCAGTTTTGCAAGGTCGGAAGGCGACGTAGCAGGCGAGGACGAGGGCAGAGTGCAAGCTTCAAAGCCTGGCTGGAAGCACAGCGGAGGAGACGCAGCAGCCGGGAGAGGAGCTCGCTGCCCCGCGCCGCGGGCGATGACGATCGATGAGAAGCGCTCCGAGAAAGCGCCGTGGAGGCAGCCTGCACGGCATCGCTGCCTCTGCCCGCTGCCCAGCGCCGTCACCACCAA
>NW_010539782.1:6335-6778 GCF_000687285.1 Phaethon lepturus
CAAGCTCTCCAGCTTCGCAGAGGAAGGATGCGGAGAGGTGACCTCAAGCAATGCTGCCAGAACGGACCCGGCTATTAAGCGCAAAGAGCGACGCACGGCGTGCTCCAGCCCGCACTCTTCTGTGCGTCCAAATCTCACCCGACGACGAAGAAACATCCTCCTTCTAGTTCAACATCAGGTGGAGCCGGCGGCTGTCAGGTGGAGCCGGCGGCACACCAGCCTTGCTTCCAGCGGAAGCAAAGTTTATTTACTTTAGTTTTTGCATTTATTATTGGCGTTGGTGCCGGAAGCCGTAGGCACAACCCTGGGGGCACCCGGCTCGCTTTACCGCTCCTGGCGGGTCCGGCAGCCCTGGGACCGCTCAACCGCGGGCAGGAGCATGCAAACCTGGCAGAGCCGCTCGGAGCCGTCCCCGGCTGCAGAGCCCACCAGAGCCCGGAGCG
>NW_010539782.1:6906-7323 GCF_000687285.1 Phaethon lepturus
CAGGGGCAGGCAAACCTGGCAGAGCCGCTCGGAGCCGTCCCCGGCTGCAGAGCCCACGAGAGCCCGGAGCGACGTGTGGACCGCATCCCCTCGGGGTTCAGTAGTAACGGCAAAAGCTCACACGTTAGGGGAGGAAAGCGAGAAAGAAACAGACTGCAAGTAGCACAGCAGCCTCCGGCTGCTCCAGGCTCTCCAGATCCCCCTTTCCCTTCCCTGGCACACAGCCGGGCACAGCGGCAGCGCCCGGGCCATTTCTACACTGGAAAGCCGATGGGAATAGTTCCCGGCGAAGAAAACAGCAATAGCATCCCGCGCCGCTCGAGGCATACGCGCCCTGTGCCCCTCTCCCGCTCCTCTCCTTTATCTGCCTTCGCCACCCAGCTCGACGGCACGCTTCGGGGAAGACGTGGCATGGCC
>NW_010539782.1:7404-7867 GCF_000687285.1 Phaethon lepturus
CCCCGAGGCGCACCCCTTTTAAAGCGACGCACTTGCATCCCGCTTTCCAGAGGCGGTTCATGTTCCACCTGCATTCCCCGTGATAAATCCTTATCGGGATTGCCCGCGGCAAGTCCGCGGTGACTTTGTTCGCGGGCATTAGCTCCGCACAGATTAGCTCTTTGCGGCACTTAGCCAGTTTATACAGATTTCTGAGATGCGTTTTGACATATTTCCCTGACTTACGTCTCTGCAGCGTACATAGTAAATTCAGTGGATCACCCTTCCCTTCGGCGCCGTCTCTCCCCTGCAACGCTAATCTTTTATTCATCCCGATTCCGTGCGAAGACTTTCTAGATAGTAAAGACGACCGTGAGAGCAGCGAGTATTTCGCCTTTTCGGCCAGATGCCGGGACTTCGGACGCTCTCCGCGTACCACCCGCGGCCTCCCACCCGCGCAGGGCCCCGGTGCCGGACTCGGCCT
>NW_010539782.1:7878-9670 GCF_000687285.1 Phaethon lepturus
CCCCGGTGCCAGACTCGGCCTGGCCGAGGCCGCGGCTGCATCCCTAACGATGTGGGTGTCCAAGCTGAAGCTTCTGCGGTACCCTCATCGCTCCCTGGGATGCGAGGGGGTTATGCAGAGGGAGGAGCGCGGCGGCCTGACCCGAGCCACGGATTGCAATCTTCCCGTCCTCCCCAGCCGCGCCGGCGGGGGATGGAAATTTCCAGTGTCCCTTTCAGGCAACCGTTTACTCTCTGCCAGATTTATCTTCCTGCTATTAGCCTTCAGAGCTCTGATTTGTTTGCCTGTCATTGGGACAAATGTTGACAGGCAGAAACAAGCAGGGCTTGCTCTTCCTCCCCTCCCCTTTTCTTTCTTTTTTTCCTCCGCTCCACACTATCCAGCGCTGGCGAGAACATCACGGGAGAAGGATGAACAACTGACCCATAAAATAAATACAAGGCTTACAGTTTCTGATAAAGATTAAATATTGTAGGAGTCATGACTAGATAAAAGCTAGTGGAAGGAAAAGCTTGAGACCTCGATAGAGCATTAAAAAAAAGCAGCATATATATATACACACGCACACACAAGATGATGTCTTGCAAACTTTATGGAGAGTTTGATAGCCTGAACGTGTTTCACCCCGAGCAGACTCACCTCGCGAGTGCATCTCGGACATGGCCCCGGGAAACCTCAGGAGAAGCTGCAGGCTCACGGCGCGTTATCCTGCGCCGGGTGCTGGCAGCTTCTGCCCCGTGGTCACACCCTGGAGATCACCCCCAGTTCCTCCCCGTGCCCCGCCACGGCGTGGGAGCGCAGCAGCCCCTGGGCCAGGGTCCCCACTTGGCTCCCCGACGTAGAGCCCAAGGGACGACCCTTGCGGGGTGGGGGAGGAAAACGCTATCGTCTCGCCCCGTCCCCACGTGCCGGCCGGGAGCTCTGCAGGAGCCAAGCGCGTCGCCAAGGCTGGAGCCAACACCTGTGGCTGCCCAGCAGCTTTTGGCGAGCTTTACGCACGCAAGGGCAAGCGAAGCGCGCTTCGCCTTGTTTGACCGAAGAAGCGCGCACGGAAGGCAGGAGAAAAAATGGCATAGAGTAGTGCTAGAACGAGAGGAAATGGCCTCGAGTTGTGCCAGGGAAGGTTTAGACCAGATATCAGGAGAAACTCCTTTACCGAGAGAGCGGTCAAGCGTTGGCACAGGCTGCCCCGGGAGGTGGTGGAGTCGGCATCAATGGAGGCATTCAAAAAACCTGTGGACGTGGCACTTCGGGACACGGTTTAGTGGCCGTGGTGGCGTTGGGTTGATGGTTGGGCTTCCTGATCTTGAAGGTCTTTTCCAACCTGAATGATTCTGTGATTCTTTTAACCCCAGGATAGGCTGCTGGCTCAGAAGCCGTCTTGTCCCTTGCCCTGCAGCCTGCCCGGAGCGGGGCTGGAGGTGGCCCGTGGTGGGGAATCAGCTGCCCCCCGGGCAACGCACCAGCTGAAACAGCTTAAAGGAGGCGGCAAACCCTTCTCAGTCACCAGACGGCCTCCGCCGCGGAGACGCCCCTGCACCAATCATCGGAATTCCCGCACGGTGCCGACAGGCTGAGGGCGGTGCCGCAAACACGTTCGCTACCGCGGCGCGAGGCAGTAACAGCTGCTCCAAAGCTGGAGGACGTTTGACGGGCACGGTCTGCTTTCAGCCCTGCTAGTCCCAACAGGGAAAGCTGCTGGCCCGGCTGATAGAAACTCAAGGACTTTCTACCGAACGCGCGAAGGGCCAAACGCCCTCAGCAATCGCTGCTCCTCGCCTCCCTCCACGTA
>NW_010539783.1:0-1018 GCF_000687285.1 Phaethon lepturus
GGTGCGTGGGCGTGGGCGCGCGTGCAAGGCTGGGAGTGCGTGAGCTGCGGCAAGGAGAGGAGAAACTGCGTAGGCGGAGCCGCCTCCGAGGTGTTTGTGCGTGCGGGCACGGATGGAGCAGCCACCTTAGCGTGGCTGCACCGTCCTCTACGGGGCTGTGCGCCGCGTCTACGCGTCCCACCTTTTAACTGCAAATCCGCTCAGGAAAATCCTCTCCGCACACAGCAGTAACCGAAGGAGCCAGTACTGATTTACGCTGCGCGCGCACAACTGAAACCGCACAGCGCCAGGGCTTGTCTCGGATCTGGTCACTGAAATTGAAACAAGTGACCGGGCGATGCTGGTCTCTAGCAAAGAAATACATCAAATATACATCTCTAGAGAAAAAAAAACAAAACAAAGGCTGAGAATAGAAAGAGTTCCGCATCTTTTGTACAGCCACATAGAAAAAAACAAAATTTTGAGACAGCCCGTTTGCTTTTAAACTCTGTCATCAATCGGAGAGGCAGCCGTTCACGACTGACAGCCGTAGCGCACCACCTCACGCCCCCATAGCCCAGACACGGGGGAAAGCTGGCTGCGGGCCACAGCAGCACTGTGCCAGCTCAGGTGGCCTGTGGCAGCGCCGCTGGCCTGACAACCCTTCACGGAGCAGAACACAGGGATGAGGGCGGCAGCAGAGGCTGCCCAAATTGGAAACGAGTGACTGGGGCTCCCTGCACACACTCTCATCTGTATCTGCAGCCCACAAGTCCCACCTGGGGTACGCCGCCTTCAGGAAGAACCCCGAATCCTTTAATAACTGTCGGGATGTTTTCTGATCCCTACACTGACAGCTCGCTGTACGGTGCAGTAGGGTTTGCTTTTGGGGTAGGGGGAAGTACACCTCATGTCTACAGCTTCGTTTGTGCTGCTACCAAACACACGCAGTTGAGTTCAATGGTCTTTTTCCTCTTACAGGATGCTTTGAAAGCTACAAAAATAAAGCATTTGAGGTTTTCTGCTCCCCCCCCCCCCC
>NW_010539783.1:1049-13265 GCF_000687285.1 Phaethon lepturus
ACTTTGAGATAGAGCATTCTCCAAATGCAGGAGAGAGTTTCCCTCATCATGAAAGTGACTTCACTTAAAGCCATATAGCATTGTTTACAGAAAGATGTGAGAGATCAACTGCTTTTAAAGCATGGCACCCCAAGGAATTTCTGGGCAGCTCCACAATTACCATTAACCTTGAAAACATCATTAGCTATTTTAATGCATTACATATATCCATTTTCATGATAGAGCATCATTTAAATGAGGATTTATTTCAGCACATAAATGGTTAAAATGCCTGTCATGTATGCAACTATGGAGCGGGGGAGTAGGAATAAATGCAGTTATCAGTGGGAATCCATTTGATGCATTTTTCTTTCCTTATGCCACCTGCCCAACCACTGCACTTTTCCCAACAGAACAAAAATATCCTAATCTCAGGCTGGAGATCTGCCTCCAGCCTCCAACCACAACACTCGCAAACGCTCCCCACCTCAAACTTGTAGGAGACAAGCTCCACTGTGGTGACTGACACACTATGCGGCCCCCTAAAATGTGATATTGTCAGACCAGCCTTAGACAGAGCTCCCTCCGGCGGGATATACAGATACTCTGTTGCAAATGGTTCCTCTGATCTCACTTTCTCACAGTTAGCTCATGATGCAAAGAACAACAAAAAAAAAATCAGCTGTACAGGCACCGCCTAGACAACAGGCTGCTTTGGCTCACGGGTCATACGAGCACTAGTTAGCTGGACAAATAAGAGACCAAAAAGCCTGCGGTCGCTTCCAAGTTAGGAGTGAGAGCTCAAAGAGTACATGAAGATTTGACTGATAGAAGTGGGCAAAACAAAGCAAGCAGCACGGGAACAGCAATCCACCCCCTGATGTCTTATAAATAAATAACTTAAGGTAAGCACTGGGGGAAGAAGAAAAAAAAAAAGAGGAAAAAAAAAATCATCTATCAGCATATCAACATGCTTAGCCAACACTCTCAGAAACAGATTTAGAATTTATTGTAATAAAGTACTTCAAAAACAAGTTTACTATGCCAAGATACAAAGTCAGAGATTTTTGCCAATCCACAGTATTGTTTATTGTCCCACGAAGATTTATAGTTTGTAGTAGACATCAGTGTTATTATAGGAAAAACAAACCTAGTACTGTTTGCCGTAGCATCCTAACAATAAAATCCCAGAGAAGAAAAATGAAATAAAAACATATCCACAGAACCCAGGACAAAGGTTGCACTTTACCACTCTATTTTGTCAATCTTCAAAGCTTTCAGCTTGTAATCACAGTGATGCTGCTCATGTTCTTGTTGTGTCAGACACACCCAACTTCAAAGAAGTCTTGAAATTGTAAACAAGAGTATGTACCACTAGGGGAGTGATCAGCATGCAATTTCTATTCATTTTGCTATTAAATGCACTACTTAAAAGAAATGTAATGAGGCAAAAAAAAAAGGGGGGGGGAGGGGGGAGGGGGAATAAAGCTAACAGTCTTGACCAAAAGTGAATTAAGGAATTAAGCGAAGCACTTGCCAAGAACTATTTCCATCCTAGCTTAGGGTTCCAAATCAACATGCAGTCCTAAATAATGAACTCGGCGCTCAAGATCCACATAAAAGAAAATGTTTTGTAGAAGTAATATGTACACAGTTCAACCACCACACCTGGAGTTCAGTACTGGTCTAAAACAAAGACGTCCTCGCCCAGGATCATTACCTAGGTTTAGCGTGTTCAGCCTATGCACGGTGCAGATTAACAATACCTGGACAACCACAACTGTCATGTTTGCTTGCAAGAAGGGATTAATTCACAAATGAAAGGGTGAATAAGTTAATTCAAAACTAATGACAGAATATTTCAGAACACAGGCATCCTTGTAACAAACTGCTGGTTTTGATGTGCTACCATTGACAAGGAAAAAGCAGGTTGCTTGGGCTGTTGACAAAGAACACTTCAAAGCCCGCGTGCTGCTTCTTGTCTGTATGTTGTCCATAAGCTTTCCGAAACAGAGATTGTTTGTGCTTGTGCAGCACCTGGCAGAACTCAGTCCTACCTCATTCATGTAAACCTTACCAATTTAAAAATTAACTGTTGTATCCATATAACATGCCCCATACCGGCCATGTGTGGCACGCACTAAAGCATAGTGTCTCTTCCCAGCTGTGTGTCGAACACATTGAATCTCACACAGATTTACGAAGTATTTCCAGGTGAAGTTAGATGAGCAGTTAATCACTCAGTTCAAGGAGCTGCCAAAGCACTGCTGTAGTTATTGTACTGATGTTCACTATGGGGATGTGCCTCATCAGTGGATCCCTTACAGCTTCTGAAATCAAACCTCTCTTTAAGAGCACGTACAACTACAACATATTAGACCAGTTCTGGGTTTTTTTTCTAATACTTCTATCAAAGCCTTGTACTAACGAGAATGGTAAGCCCCAAACAAGCACCAGCAGTTCCGCGTTCTATGGTTCCCTCTTCAGAAAACGGCAATTCAGGGGCTGGAGAAAACACAGAGCCTCTACACCCCATTCACTCGCCAACTACTTCTCATTAATATTCTGTGCTGACCCACTGACCACATACTGGTCCCCCACATGGGCCATGTAATATTACCATCTCAAAACAATCATCAAGAATTTGTATCTGTTTTGCAAGACAGCAAATGACAAGCTATAACAGAAGTGGGTATATATTTCCATATAGAAAGCACACTGCATCTGCCCAAAGGGCTGGTGTCAATGTTAACAGGTTAAGTTTACACGTACAGCCATCTAAGCACGCAAACTTATTACAGGTTCTATTAATACAGAAACATCTTCAAAACAATCTTTTCTTTCAAAAGTGAGAAAGAGATCAAAAAAGGAAATATACGGACTCCAGAACGCTGATGTTCTGACAGCCTGCAACTAGCTGTCACGAGTGGTTTGAACACAGCTCTAATGCCTCTGGTTATGGCTTGATCAGTGAGATATTAAAAAGCCAACTACAGCCAGTATACTGGATCAGCCACCACTCGGCTGCACAGCCAAACAGCAAGCTCTGAGTGCCCATGTCATGTGCCCAACCACTGCAGTCTTAGTTTGGGATTGATGAAATTTGGTAATTTAAACACAGATTCCATTACAATGAACGGTGATTAAGCTAACAAAATAAAGGAAGAAGGTAATTGAACTTTTTTTTGTTGTTGTTAGATTCTCAAGAAGTGGACTTTTAAATTGCACTCCATGAAGGTAGTGGAACCCATATAACTATTATTCGACTTTAAGCTTCTCTATATGCTTTAATACTTGCATCTGACACAGTAGACACGAACAACAATTTCTGCTGCCAAAAGTCAAAGTGAAATTACAAAGGAAAGCAGTAGTAGCAGCGTTTCTCGTGCAACACTTCCGGCAGGACTGTAACCTGAGAGGTCATCAATGCTGTTTTTCAGGACAGAAATGATTCATCCCTTTTCTCCCTTCCAACAGTGCATCATCTGCTGCATGCAAAGCATTTCAGGGACAGGCGCTACCTTTTTTTTGTATGCCGGTAGCACAATCCACCGTGTAAAAACATATCTGTGCCTTATCTTTCCAGTCAGGCTACAAAAGTTTATTTCAAGCACGAAGTAAGATCCATCTTTTCATAAAACGTCTCCCACGCTTCACAGCCAGGACCTACAGCAGCGAGTCAGTGCACGCAGGTTAGTCATTGCCCTGGTCTCACATCACTTCTGGGGAAGGTGGCTAGATGGGCAGTCTTAAACATGGGAGTGCCTCTCCTTCCCTGGGGAAGGGGATAGGGTGGGCAAGAGCAGGCCTTTGTCACTAGAGGTCATGCGGTCTCCAAGACCACCAGGATGCACTTGGTGCCAGAGGAGTTGCCTGGCAGGCATGTTCCCAGCTCCCATTTTCCTCAGGGATCCCATCACAGCAGCTGTGCCAAAGACCTGCCCTGCAAGGTGGCACTCTGTACAGTCTCCCCCCCAAAAAAATCTGCATGTAGAACAGAAGTTTTAAGACAGTGAAACTAAATGGGAAGTTGTACTAGTCTCACTCTTGAGCTGAATCTGAACTGGCATCCCAAACTCACAACAGTGCATAGTAAGAATATGCATACTGTCACCTGTCTGCACACAGGTTTCCAGAGGTAAAGCCAGGTATGCCAACACAGACTGACCAGAGCTCTGGGGGCACTGACAAATGCACCCCCTCCCCAGTCTGAATACAGCTTTCTGACCCACTTGGTTTCCCAGGGATAGCCCTCCAGCCCTAGGCTAAGGGATGCTGTCTTCCCTAACAAGGCAATATAAAGAAAAAAATAATTGTACGTGGGTAAAATCTTATAAGAACTCTTAACATGTGGAACACATGGGAGAAAATGCTGTGCTTTACCAAAGGGGTAACAGCATTAACTCCTGAATCTTTAACAGCATTGACAGAAAAGTAATTGCTGGCAATTTTAATAAACCCAGTATGATTTGAACTCAGTATCTTTGAAATATGAAGCTGACATTTCATTCATTATGGTATATCTAAGTTAACATCTGTAGCAATTTTTAAAAAATACCATTCTTGCTACCTGAGGACTCATTAAATGCCCAAGAAAGATTAAGAGTAAAAAAGCCTTTAAAATAGGGGTTACAGTTTGCATTACTCAGACTTCTTAACTCATGCAGTATTTTGCACACACATGTATGCATACGGTAGAAAACGGTGAGAGTCAGAGTAGGAGTCCAGTCCCAGGAAAACATGCCCACAGAGATGTACAGGCTCAAGTTTGATGGCAGTGAAGGGCTGCTTAGTTCACGAGGTACAGCTGTGCTCACAGTGTCTTTATCAGGGCTGAAGTCTTGGTTTATCACTACTATCCTTTCGCTCAAAAAAAGGGTATGCAAGAGTTTATCACAATCTGACAAAACAAAGCACTTGAAGTCATTTTGTATTTTCAACTGCCTTTCGTCTGAGCACCCCGAGGTACCACGCTTATTTTAGACCCATTTCCTAAATAGGTAAAACAATGCGGAGGAGCAGTTTGGCTGAGGTCAAACAGCAAGACGTGGCAAAGCAGATCAAGCGGTCCAGGTCTCTGCTGCACACGCCGCTGCTACACTTAGACATACCACATCACTAAAGGTGGCAACAAATCACCCCACCCAACCACCGTGCCTCTTGGCAAGCTCACCGTCGCCAGATTTCTGAACCAAAAAGTTCATATGATCACACCATGGGATCAACACAGCATGGAGCTGTCTTTTACTTCTTATTATCCCTCTTAACGTTGCTATTTGAAGCAGTAGAGGATGAAATTGTGGGGTCAAAATTAAGACAAGTTTTCAGTGATTTTTAGCAGTAAACTACATGATTAATTCAATGTCTAAAAGCCTTAGTTCGTACACAACAAGAATCGTTCCCTTTTTCTAGTCCTCTTCAGGCTTGGCGCTGTGATTCAATTCAACTTCAGACTCTTTTTCTCTCTCTCAAAGCATCTGAGTGCCAGCTCTGGCGCTTGCTTTAGCAGAAGTTATTTGTGGGAAGGGATGAACACAAGAAGAGACATCAACGAAGCGGTGTGATTTTTCCAGATACAATTCTGGCTGAGCCTTACAATGCTGTAACACATGTTTGAAACAGCATAAACAAATCCGTGCTTTATTTTCATAAATACCCCCCATTTATCTTTGAGGAAAAACACTCAACTGCAATCAAAAAATTGACAGCTGCATTTGTTTAATTTTAAAAAGAGATAGCTGTACTTCTTGTTTAGTGAAGTATTGCTCATATTCTCCTGATATTGTGCTACAGCCAGAAAACTAAAAGCCACAGCACTATTTAAAGCAAGTCTGCCATTTTAATGGGGAGGGCAGAAAACAAAAGCACGCTTTGGTAAGAACTTCAAGTTTCACATCTCTAGACTGAAATATTCTCCTTCTAGGAAACAAGCATGTCATTCTGAGTACAGAAGACACACTCTAGTCTCCAGAGGGAAAAGAAATCACAGCAAATGCAGTAAAAATCCTCACAGGGGCCGGAACTGGGAGAAGAACACTTCTAAGGAAACGGGGCAAGTATATTTGTGAATGTGCTATTCATCACCATACTCCTTTGGAAAATTTTTATTTTTTAGATTTGAATGGAAAACAAACAGTAAAAAACAATTTAAAAAAATCTTCTGTAGTTAAACTACATTTGCCTAAACTATCAGCTAGCATGATTAGCTCACTTTCTTTTAGGATAACATCTGTTTTTCCCCTCAGCATTAAAATGACCTTTTGAGAGGAGCCACTATGCTCACACACACTCAACTATATTATGCAAAGTCCATATACTACTTTGCAAAACGGACCCCTGACCAGATTCACCAACCATCTCATCATACATGAAGTTATTGATATTTTTCAACTGTAATTTGTTTTTCAGTTGCCCAAATTTAGAAGAGGAATCAAAATGAGCAAGTAATGTTTCTATGAAGCCATTCTGGCATGATTTTCACAGAATGCACAGAAAAGCTAGTGGAAGCGGAAAAACAGGCAGAATTTGCTGTCAAATGTACATTTTTAAAATAGACAATGATGGATGTGATAAAATCTAGCTCATCTCTCCTGACAAAAATATTTTTAAAACAAGACTCATGGTTCTCCAATTAAACTGTGTGCTGTGGGATATTTTTACATTTTGGTGAGGGCTTAGTTTCTCATGATGGAAAGATCACTTCTCGTATTTATATTTTAAGGCCAAACCTTCCCCTCTGTAATTTGCAAGCAGCTTGAGCTAAAAAAAAAATAAATAAAATAAAGCAGCCCTGGATAAAATTCAAAAAAAGGTATTATCAAGTGTTCTTCAAGATCCCACTGGGAGGTGATTTCACTCTCTGGAAACTTGTAACTGGATAGTTTTAAGTCTGTCTTGAACAGAATTCCAGTGACCCTCCCTCCAGCTAAGGCATTTCTAATTCCTCTTAAGTTAGAGACACAATCAGTTACAGTATCCAAATTATATCCAAATGGTATTAGTGTCGCTCACATTCATAAATTATATAAATGTATTTTAAAAGTAAGTTTTGCTGGGATAACCAAAGGCGACAACTCTCCCTTCTTTTTTGTTTTAAAGAATGAGGTTTGAGATTTACTTCAAACCCTTTAACTTCAAGCCAAATGGTAATTTAAAAAAAAACAACACTAATTCATTCAGAAACTTGGAGTAGAATCATTTCCTATTCCCCAGTGACCAAGACATGGGCAACAAGAGGAGGAGATCATAACGCAAGAAGAGGTCCACCAGTAGTACAGCCCCAAAGGGAGAGAGACAAGCAGGCTTTTCCACTGAAAGAACAATAGTGGCAGATACCAATTTTTAAGGAATATGCCAGGGAGCGTTAGCCAGGCAAGTTAAGTGGCATCACTCCACTGCCAAAGGATTAGGCTGCGCTTTGGTCATGGGGCAGAATCTCCTACAAAGGGAGACAGCCTGGAATGTCTTGCTATTCTTGTTTGGCTAAAATAGCCCTAGCTATTTACAACATAAGTCCCTGTCTTTGCATAAACAAACAAACAGGAATATTTTTGTGTCCTGAAGAAAGTTATTACTGAATTTCCATGACATGAGGGAGAGTTGGAAAGGAAACAGAGGGAAACCTTCTTCCTGCTCCTACCACAGTGGGAGATCAGTAGGTGTGCCTCTGCATTTGGTCAAGTGACAGGAAAAGAAATTTCTTGAAATACAAGAAAGTCCATTTAAATATAAGGGGAAAAAAGACCTCTCTTACTGTAAGAGTGAACACCAGAACAAGTGGCCCAGAGAGGTGGTGGAGTCTCCATCCTTGGCCATATTCAGAACCCGACTGCACATGGTCCTGAGCAACCTGCTCTAGCTGACCCTGCTTTGAGCAGCAGATATGGACTAGATGATCTCCAGGGGTGCCTTCCAACCACAACCCATTCTATGATAATTTTCATTTTCCTGTTTTTAAAATACATTGTAAAGCTTTACTTTTCACACCTCTAGAGTAGAGACAGTTTTATTTTGTCCATGAGAAGCTTTTTGAATTACAGATGTCTTAAAATGATACAAGTCTGTAGCTTGTGCTTTCTTCAGCCTTCTTTTTCGGCTGTAAAAAGTTAATTTGCAGATATTCCAGATGCTGTACTTCACACTAATAATATACCTCAGTGAAGAAGGCTGTGTTGTGTGTGCAGGGTATGGGGGGGATCCCATGTCAAAGACCTACCAATAAACTGTAAGACACAATAAAACAAAAGGGGCATCTTAAAAGCTTTGCAGACAGACCAACAGACAGACAAAATATTACCAAGTTCTGCTAAGCTATGCGACTGCTGAAGGAGCCAGACGGCAAAGTGGAAAATAAGATCAGAGCCAACCAAGGAGGAAGCCAACTAAGACTGGCTATTTTCCACCACCAAATGTCAGGTGAGAGCTAGAGGAATACATTTTAATAGATTCCCATTCAAATTTGAGGGACAAATATCCTTGGTAATCTGGTACCTATAGCCAAATCAAAGGAGCAGACATACGGTTGCTTTTCTGATGGAAGGCCTGACAGGAGGGTTGGGAAGGCCCCATCTGCCCCAGACACCAAGTATAATTTACATGGTGTTTACTATTGTCCTAGCAGCCCCAGAAAGAAACTGGAGCGCAGTAACTCCAGGTGTTTTCTAGAGAGGATATTTCCCTCAGGAAGGAGTTTCCAAAGGATTATCTTGGATTGGCTCTGGTTGCAACTGAAATGTCTGTCTGCACGGAACCAGCGTGGCATGCCCCAGGTGAGCTGGTGACGTGTTACAGGAAAGGAAGTCGGCCAAGTTGACAAAAAACTATGTGCGTTTCCAAGGCTAATGGAGTCTTTTCAGAGTTCAGACTAATAACTGAGGATACAGAAAAAACAAAGAGAAATTACACAGGAGAACATTAAATTATTGTCTAGAACTGGGAGTCTGACATTTTTTGTTTTGTGAGAGGAGGCAAAGGAAACAGGAAAAAGAGATAGTGAAAGCAAAGTAAAGAACAGAAGTCTATCACAACCAGCTTATTTTTTCTAAATATGTAACACTTCTTAATCATTACTAGGAAATAATCATGCTAGCATAATTGTGTCTTAAAAAACCTACAGGCAGTAAATGAGATATGGAAGCAAGCAATTCATAAACCAATTAGCATTAAATGAAAAGCTGCAACTAACACAAACAGTAAAAGCACACTTCACAGTTAACCAGCGAATACAAGATTTTAGAGACATACTGACTTTCTACAATTTTTAAATGAAACTTTAAAAGGTATTCAATGCATGTAGATAGAGTATACACACGCTAGCATTGTGTCAGTCCCCTTAAGATATAAAATAAAAAAGCGCCAGTCTTCTACTCCATCAGATGAAAGTGTATGGAAATGATGTTCAGAAGCATACATTTAAATAAACAAACATCACAAATTCAGCTAAATTGACTTCATGCTTACAGGTAGAATATCTAGTTGACATTCACAGCCCCAAGTTGTTTTTATTAGAAAATTATTATTTTGCAACCAAGTTAGACTGCTAATGCAATCTTGCAAAATTGTTGGAATACTGAAAAACGCAGAAGCTAGCCCTTACATTATGAATTTAATTTTAGGTAAGATGTAGGTTTTAATGCCCAAATTTAAATAGGATGTAAAGCCAATTATAGAATTTTAGCAAAGAATAAGATTCAGCACAGGAAGCACTGAAGGGATGAAGCTGAGGCTTATTCAGGATGCTCTCAATCACTGAGAAAGATCTGACAAGACTGAAGGAATGTTCTTCTTGAAGTGGAGCCTGATTTTTTTTTTTTTTTCATTAAACCATTCAGCAAATAGCTAACACTGAACAGACTTCAAGTTACCCTTTCATTAGTACTGAGTTATGTGGCATGCCAAAGTAAGAGGAGAACTTGAAGGATCTATTTCATTGGTCTACACTATTCCCAACATAGCTAGGGATACTTACAATGTGTGTAATTTCAATGAACCTCATTAACTTGTGAAAGCCAATCAATTATTTCGCACTGCTTTTCTATTTCTTTGATACTCACAACATTGACGGTTTAGCACCTTCTTTAGTCCAGGTTGTATTTACAATGACAAACAGCAGCATATTATTATTTGGAGAATAAATTTCTACCGAATGAAAGTCTATAGATTTCAAGGTGTTTCTTTTCTTTCTTTTTAATCTTTCTCTGGCAGGTTAAAAAAAGTCAAAGGCTGCGGGTTTACACCGCAAGGTTATCCCACTGTGCATTATATGTTCATGCTCTACTGATACTCAGTGGAAACCCACCTCCCCTTGGTTTAGCTTCATGAAAAAAAGCTTCACCCCATTTCCCAGACAGCCAGCTGACACAGTTACTTACCAATAGCCTGAGCAAGGGCTATAACAACTTCCTGGCATGTTGTGACTTCAGTGACCCCACACACAATTCTCTGGACTCCATCCACCCATACTTTGAGCTCCATGGTTCACCAGATCATCCAAGAGCCATGAATGCAAATCAGTCAAGTCATACTTGCAGCTAAACCAGAGATAATGCAGCAGGCTTCTCTCAGCAGCTAGAAGAGAGAAAAATCCTGGTGTTTATAGTGAGGCATTACCAATCTAAAAAGTTAACAAATTCACCTTAACATCTATTGAGTAGAAGAGGCAATGAAGCCTTTCCTTAAAAATAATAACAGGAATCAAATATCCCATGCTTCAGCAATGTCGACCCATTCTGTAGGCGTATCAGAAGTTTCATTACAGCTTATTTCCTAAAATATTAAAAGTTATTACAAAAAGACCACCAAGAGAAATACCATTAAACAAACAACTCTGGAGTAAACTCCTAACAGTTTCAAATAACAGGTGCCCTTCTTCCTTTCTATACTGCCTGGATGTCTCAAGGGACTGGTTATAGACGCTTTCAGTGTTTGCTCAACAATTCCTAGCAGGTGGTGGCAGGCCAATGGAAGGGGGAAACATTTTTAATTACAGCCATCTGTAAGAGTCTAACCTTGCCCGCTATACAGAAGCAGCTGAAGGTTCCTAGTGCCAAACCTGTGCATTTAGTACCAAGGCTGGAAAACCCAGAAAGGAAAGCAAGCAGACAGGTTGCTTCTCTTTCTCTAAAACAAGGAGATGCATCAGGGAAAGCGTTGTAGAGGTGGTTTAACCCCTGCCAATATTATGCTGGTTCTGTAAAGAAACAGACTACGGCTATTGTGTTATCCTAGGTTTTTCCATAGGTACCGCAATGATACTAAAAAAAAAACCCAAGCCACACCATCTAGTCTAGTCCATCCTGGCTTTTGAGCATGGTTCTGCTCTTCACTAAAATAATGCCAAAGCCGTACTAGCTAAGATGGTATACAAGCTCCCAATTTCATTTTAAAAAACAAAATTCCCCAAGTTTGTAAATGAAAAAAATGGTCAGAAGGTTGCTTTTTTCTGAAACAAGGAAATCCCATGAGCCCAAAAATCTCCTTGTGCACTCAAATGCCAGAAGAACCTTGAAGCACAGAAATAAAGTTAGAAACCTAGGAACTGGATTAGAACTTGGCAATCAGCCATTTGCCCTCTGCTGTCTTGTTACCAACAGTCAAGCTGCCCAAGGTTTATCTAATGTTAACTTCTAGATTAATTACTGATTTGAAGTCTAATAGTTTTGCTATGAACTCAGCTTCTCCAGGGGTTGCTTTTCTTCTGCATAAACAGATGCAGTGGCATCATGGCTCACAAAAGTTAGTTTCTAACTGGAAGTGCTGAGATGCTGAATTTCAAAATTTTCAAAGTAATCCTCCCCCCAAAACAAAAAAACAAAACAAAACAAAAAACCCAAACCACCAGTAATGTTGATTACTCTTACCCCCCTCCCCCACACCCCAAACAATAAACCTAATGAGATAGCTGGGATATTTAAGCAGATAGAGGAAAAATAAGCCATGATAATACGATAAAAGAAGCTCAGGTATTCAGATAATCCAATATGGATAAAGTGATAAAACCAAAGACAGTATTTTTGAAGAATTAAGTACCAGGAAAATGCATAACAGGCATAGAGTAAAAGAAATCTGAAAGTTATTTAGAGAAGATTAGTAAAGACAAGCAGGGTAGGGTTACACAAGAAACATGGAATCTGATGATGCTGATGGATTTAACAGAAATGCATGTGGAGGCAGAAACGGTGCAGAAAAACTTAGCACAGTTCATGTTTGCAGTCTAATCAGAGCTGCTTTCTCCTGCTG
>NW_010539783.1:13296-14499 GCF_000687285.1 Phaethon lepturus
TCTCTGTCTGCATCAAAAAGATGTACTAGCGCAGCCCGACGCTGGAGCGGAAAGATGATTTCCCCTCTACAACAAATACTTCATTCAGCAGCTGACAAATATGGACGCATGACCCAGAAGACACGCTGATCTTCACCTGACAAGCTGTGTCAGTCAGCAGCAACACACCTCAAAGCCCTTTTCGAGCCAGAGGGGTCACACACGTGGACAGGGTGAGCTTTAGGGGAGAAGCGCTAAGCAAGTCTGCTGTGAAGTGAGCCCAGCACACGTCCCAAAACCCCTGTCCAGAGGTACCCATTTAGAAAACAAAAGAAACATGAATAAGTCCGAATGTGTAAGTAAACCCAAATTTCAAACATGCTTGGGTAATTGATCAATAAAAAAGTGACAGCTTTTAAGAATACCAGTGCACAGGGAAGTAGCGTCTTTTGAGAGATTGGTGAGCACCTGCAAACCCACAGGTCAAAGAGTTGTTAAATAAACATTTTCCCACATAAAGTGACATACTTCAAAGTAAACTACTATCCACACGGGTACTAACAGTGTACAAATGCAGAACGACTTCAGTCAGGTAACACTGTTTTGACAGACCCATAAACTAAGCAGAAGAAAGTCTCTTACTAGCCTATAACGTAACAGTAACCGAGAGAACACCTAACAGGCCCCATCAGCGACCTCCCTTGTTTATTCCTGGACCAGTTGCCTTCACAAATAAACAGACCTCACATTCCAAGCCCAGCCATAAGAAACTTAATTAACTAACTTAATATCTTGCTGGGAGTTGAACAGTTCAGATTTACTGGCACAAAACAAGCCGTCTCTCCATGTGACAACACACACGTCAGCAAAGCATCCGACAGCTCTAATTGTTTTTCTCTCTGTCAATATCCAAAGTATTATCTCAATTTAGCAAGCCAGCAAGTGCATTCTTCCCCCCAGTCAGCACACAATATACAGTCTTGCATTCAGAGGAGATCAGTTCAGTCATCTGTTTTCCTACCGTCCATCTTTAAAAAAAAAGTAGAAAGAGACATCATTTAATAATGAAATATTTGCTGACACATGCAATGTTGAAACCAACATTCACCAAAGTGGCAAATGATCCGAACAAAGTGTCTTTGAAATGGTCTGAGCTCAGGGGAATTATTCCCATTCATTTCTTACCGGGCAAATAGTTTTAATAGACCAAATAGCAATAGGGAA
>NW_010539783.1:14530-41359 GCF_000687285.1 Phaethon lepturus
TGCTTCCATTGGACCAATATGCAGGGCTGAATTAAAGGACTGCGTGCCCCACGAGCACTAAAAGAATTTTTTCAGGGACCTGTCACTAAAAACAGAACACGCAAACATTAGAAATCTAAGTCCTGAAATCACCATGTCTCCTTATAGTTTCTAAGCAAAGTTAATCTATAATAAGAAAAAAAAAAAAGGTTTGGTTTCTAGGATCGTGCTGTAGAAATTTACAGAGAGGTCTGAAAAACAGAAAACCTTTTGGCTCTGTGTCTATCTCTGTTTCCCAATTATAACTCTATAACACCTATAGCATTTTGTTTTCTTTCACACTTATTCAGTTCTTTATTTGCTGACAGTTAACTCGTGTACCATTAATAGCTTCTTTGCACTTCCAGTAAGGGCTATTCTGACAGCCCTAAACACATTTTTCAACCTGAAGTTTGTGTCCAGAATGCACATAGTGCTTTTGCAACAGATAAAGCAAAACAACCCTTACCTCCAATACCGTACACATTTCTCTCTGAAGCCAATGGAAAGGGTTGGGGAAATGGCTGGTCCCTTTTCCAAAGTAAGAAGCAATAGGATGAGAGGAAATGGCCTCAAGTTCCACCAGGGGAGGTTTAGATTGAAAATTAGGAAAAGTCTCTTTACTGGAAGAGTGGTCAAACATTGGAACAGGCTGCCCAGGGAGGTGGTCATCATCACTGGCAAGTGTTCAAAAAATGTGTAGGCATGGAACTTCAGGACATGGTGGTGTTGGGTTGATGGTTGGACTTGATGACCTTACAGGTCTTTTCCAACCTTAATGGTTCTCTGATTCTGTGAAAAAAGCTCCCTTGAGGTTTCACAGTTCCGTAAATTCAAACCCAGTTCACCTTACCCATAACTTCTTATTTTAGCAACGACTGGGAACAGGAACGCAGAACTAATTTACTGAGGAGAGGCACACAAGCCAAAGCGTGCCTCTGATCACAGCTTCCCCCCCACTTTTCAGTGATCAGCTCCATAGTGAAAGGTATGTTCTGATTGGAACCAAGCATCAGAAATCTGACATGCCCCTGTTACTCCCCCCTCCTCCACCTGCTTTTTGTTATCCTCTACCTTGCCTGAAGCCTCCTCAATTACGTTGTTTGTCATGCATTAAACATTTTCCCTAAAGTCTCCTTTTATCCTAATTGGCTGATGATATCTTACTCTTTCAGACATTTGTTCCATTTTTAAATGTAAAGAAAAATCCAGCGCGCATATATATATATATATATATATATATATGTGCTACTATTTGGCTACCTCTTCACAGCTAGTTCACAAACTACAGAGAGGTTGCAACTTCACAGAAAACAGGCAGAACTGACAAGTGCAAAGGGCTTTTCTTTTATTTAAGAAAAAGATATTCAAAGCAGATGTCTGCAAAACTATCTATCCTTGACATAAGTGTTAAGTCATGAGAAACCCTAAGAGCTAAAATTAAGATGTTGAATTCACCTCATTTCTAATCTTTAGAAGGTTCACACCATCTGAAAGCAGCATGCGCCTCAAACCAGGGCTAAAATTCTATTGCAGCTGAAGCCAACTGCAGAATTTTGACCAACCACTTCAGTAACTTTCTGTTCCCCCACCAAATAATCAGCATGCTGTTTAGTATATTTAAAAGTGAGCATACTGTCATTCTTAATTAGCTATAACTGAAACATCCTCTAGAGTTTGGCACTTTTGCTTTAATTCTCATTCTCTGTGCACTATGGACAAGTTGTGCTCCTTGCCTTTCCTTGTTATAACAGATAGGGCTCTGGACAAAGAGGCAGCTTGTTCCACCCAGGTTTGAAGCCGTTAATAAGAACGGTTAGTGCAAGCAAGGCTTGACCAAAAAAACAAAAAAGAAAATACAAATAAGCCAGTTCAGTTACCCAGAAAGTGCCTATAAACCACCCAGAAGAGTGTGACAGCAGCATTTGGCAGATCCTCCCTACCATGAGAATCCTGGTATACAGCAGAGTAAGGTTTTCCAGATGAAGATGACTGCAAATACAGAATTGGCTACTGGAAACAAACTAACTAGTATTTACCAAAAAGCCTCCTCCCTTGGACTAATGAAGGAGAAATATCCTACAAGATACACTGCTTCCCATCAACAAATGGGCAAAAACCTTCCATAGCAGGTTCAAGTCCAAATACCAAGTGTAAATCTTTTTCACACAAAATTTTATTGGAAAGGAATAGGTTGTGGTTTTGAAATCAGCATATGACTGACTTTGAAAAGAAAGTGTTCATACAGAGGTAGCTTCCAATTTTTTTAGTGGGACTAAGCGATTTCCTCTTGTGGAGTGTTATTCTTTTGCTATTCCAGAAGAGCACTCAGAGATCATAACCACTGCTTAAAACAAACAAACCAAAGGTCCCACAACCATGAAGATGACAGTGTTGAGAATGAGCTTGAGAGAGAGTTTAAGCACCAAGGAATTTTCCTCACATGAGACTGGCCAAAAGATGGTCTAATGCATGTCTGTGTGAAATAGGCAAAAATCCAGATGCCACAAGTGATATCCAAGACACACACAAACTATATATACACACACACACATACACACACATACACTACCTGTGAGGGGACAGGACAGCACCAATATGCAAGTTTGTATAAACTCAGAACTATAAGTAGTTGTTTCTCGCAACAATGGCTACTAGAAATCTTGCCTCCAAATAACCTAGAATTCCCCAGAAGTCCCAAAGTCACAGTTTCCCAGGCAAATTACTAGTTGACTTGCATCCAAGAACCCTCAACTGCCTAGTGCAAGAGCTGTTGCTTCCTTTGCAGTTTCTCCTTGTGCAATGCAGCTTAGAACATGGTGGAAAAAAAAATGAGGAAAAGAAACAGTGTTTTGAAGCAGGGGATGCTACAATATTTTCCCTAAATACAGAACATCCCCCACCTCTCCTTGAGCTACAATCTTTACAGAAAGAAAAAATCAAATTGGAAGTCTCCTCTTTGTATTAGGCGAGTACTGACCAGAAAGAACTATTAGCTTGTCTTCTGATAAAAGGAAGTAAAAAAATTCATCTACATCTTTTGTCATCTCTTTTAAAGATAAATTTTATTAATGGCAACTATCAAGCGAGTTATCTGTCGAAATGAAATAATTCTTCCACCTTCCAACCCACTGTCACTAACACATTGATGGCTGGCATGCTAATGCTTTCAAAACCCACCACAGTCTGTAACGCCTCGTATCTTGACTCACAATTTTGAAGCCACAAGGCTTGACCCAACTGTGTTCCATAATATTTTCAAATCACCACAAAATGTTTGAAAGAAAACAAACCAGCAGGTGAGCTAATGAAACAGATGGCTTATTAAAACTTCTTTTTATTTGGTCACTGTGAAGAACATAACCTTGCATTTTTAACTGTAAGTTTCACACTCTCACACTTGAATTAATTCAACAGGAACAACACCTCTGAAATTAATACCCTCCTTTCCCTAAGATTAGGTTTAAAAAGCATCTGAACTCCAGACAGACTTGAGGTACGAAAACCCAAGAGCTATTTGGCGATGGCAATAGAACTCAAGTCAAGAGTCCCAGGGATCTCTGCTTCTAACTAGATTTCAGTCAGACAACTTCAAAGCAGAAGTTTAAAACTCAAGTTTAAGTACACTATATTTAGGATCTGCACGAGCAAATCAAAGCAATATCCGATGCAGCGCTTGGTTTCAGCTCTTGAGATTGACAGGATTTATTTTGATACACGTCTGAATCTGGTTCAAGCAGGCTTAACCACTAAATCCCAACCTTGAATCTGTTTCAGGATTAGGACTAGAGTATCATCTGCTGGTGCTTTTACACGAAGCACTTCCTTTCCTCGCTCTGCATTCCAGCTACTAACGTTATCAACATCAAAACATCACAACGCTACTAGAGAGGCGGGACTGAATGGGCCCATCATAAAAAGCCTCGTTGCTCGCCACCGTGGTAGGAAGGGTTGGAGTGTTGGTAGCAGCACAGCAGAGGTTAAGACTGTTAGTAGCTGGGATGCATTTTATTCCAGATATGTTAGCAAAGGAGGCTGTACTACATATAAATTCTGTGACAAAGAGCTTAAAAAAAGCCATATGCATTAAACAAACATCTTGTGATTCATCATCTCAAGTCAACAGGCATACATTTACCACACTGTAAAGTCTTCCAAAGCCCTGTAAGTATTTGTTCTTCATTAGTATCAAATATAGAGTGCATTTGAGAAAATAGCAACCACAACTTTAATAAGAACAGCAACATTAAGTGGAAGCCACATTTATACATCTCTAATACGGTCTAAATACTGTGTGGGAGTGAAAGAAAACAAAACAAAGAGCAGGGGAATAAGCAAGCTATTTCATTGTAGGAGAAATATTTGTATGAAAGCTACAATACACACAGCTTGCTTCAAAGTTGCCTTACACCCCCAGATGCCCTTGCTTCAAAGGAGTGAAAACAGGTCATTCTCTCAGCTGGTTTCAAGGACGGCATAGCTCCAGCCGTTCACATTTCCCTCTCCCCTTATGGTTCATCTGCAAACGCTTCCAGTCAATTGAGGGATTGAAGACCTTTGCATGCAATTACTAATATTCACACTAAAGGCAATGAGGTCACCTGCTCTGTTCTGACAAGAACTGGCTTAACTCTTGATTTTTTGTAAGGCTGAACCTGTTCTTTATGCTTTGGTCAAGCTCACGTGCAAGATTTGCTGTGTTTTACCATTTGACTACAGCCACTCTGAGTTCAAGCTATCAAAGCGAGCTGTTCCTTGGACTCCAAATGTGAACAGAGGGCAACTTTCAGAAACACATACAAAACCACTTCTTATGCTCCCTGAGCTTCAAGATACAGACCTAAACACAACACCCTCTTCCACTACATTTCTGGGAAAGTTGCATGTAAATGAGCCCATTTTTCCACTTCAGTGCTTGCGCTGAAGGATGCAGGAAATAAAATACATCACACAACTATCTATTTAAATTTGAATTAACTGAAGTTTTAAAAGTCAACTAAGTACATGATTTAAAGCCATGGTACTACATGACTACTGAAATCTCACTGTAATTAAATGCAATTCCTGAAACTGAAATAAGGTGAGGCACTTCTAACTTGAGCAACGTAACTGTTTTTTAAAAATTATAATCTCAAAGTTTTATTCAGAGAGCAGCTACATTATTCATTAAACATTATCTAAGAATTTTACTCTTCTGGCAACCTAGAAATGTCTGCAAGACAGAACTGAAAGTATTTCTACAAGGAGTCTTTAAACAGTTAAAGCAAGTAAGCGAAATGAGTTGGGGAACCCATCCCTTTCTAAAATTTACACTCGGCTATGCTTACTTCCATATTTCCCCAAGCACAAAAGAAAACTTTGCTGCTTCTACTTTCTATTTATAGGACTCAGCTAGATCACTTAAGTATTTCCCCTCTCTAGACAATTGTGAGCTTGGGTAATTTTATTTATTAGAGAAAAAGCTGAGGTAAGCAAAATACACAGCAATAGCTTATGGACTAAAACACTCTAACTGCATTACTTAATCCCCCTAGTCCTGTTTTCAGCGCTGTGGCAGTGCTACAGCCAGCTCCAAGCCAAGTCTACACTACTTTGGCCAACTGGCCACACTGCCTCAAAACGGATGTGGAACTGCAATAGCACCTCAGGAGAAGAGTATACTTACGTATCTCTGCTCTATTCAGCTGATAATTCTAGGGAAACTGTTACAAACTTCATACCTTCTAAACCATTAATTATCTTTAAGTTTGGCTAAAACTCACTTAGGAAGTCCAAAACTCACTGAGAGGGGCAAGAACTGTAGAGATGAATACCATCACCGTATACACACTTCTGTTTGGGAAGCTGTCTTACAAAGATTACATATGGCATTCATAGAATGACCCAGCAAAGAGCTGTTCGGGAAAAACAGGATTCTACGCCACAAAAATTGACAGCAACTAAACATAAGATACATTTTGCAATACCACTAGAAAATGGATATTACATCAATTCAGCAAGGAAAAAAAAAGGTTTCTTTTTCCTGATCCTACCTTCTTTCTCAGTTGCAACAATGTGTAAGCCAGCACCACTTTCCACTTACTGATTCCGCCCCGTATTTTCAAGACACCGTCTACATTTCGTACCTTCTGCGATACAGCCTTTCATTACAGGCCATGCAGTTACAGGCTTTCATCTCAAGTCTTAACGACTGCATCTTCCTCCTCACTGCACCCTCAGCAATCCCATCTTGTCCATTTGCCCAGAAAGATGATGTCAAGAGTGTTTTCTTCAGTCAGCAGACTTGGCAAAACCAGAGCGCGCAAAGTATTCCTCCCCTTTCTCCAGTTCATTATATATGATCTACCTATTTTCATTCAGGAGGTCCTTTCACACTCATCTCTGCCCTTCTTTCTCATATATTTTTTTTCAAGTGAACCGTACAGCTTTATGGTTCATTTGTGAAAGTGGCCTCAGACATGCCTATAGAAGAGAAACTCTACCAAGTTACTGGTTAAATATCCTCATTATCCTCCTTCAAATTCTCCCTTAGCCTACTTCTGCAACAGTGCCTACCAAAAAACAATGGGTCAGCAGGCGGCATGTTGTTACCCTAACACTTTTCATGCTAATCAATCGTATTCTACTCACCTCCACATGAAGTGCCCTACACACCTTGGGCAGACTGTACCTTCTTTTCTAGGGTTCTATTGCCTTTTAGAGAGGCCAACACAAACAGTGATCTCCTTGAAATGTTCCTGGAAAACATCCAGAAGATTGGCAACTTAATCAAGCCTTCTGGGAGTATCCTTGTCCCTCCAGAAGGGATTATTAGCATCGTTCCTCCTATCATGGCGATTCTTCACAATAGGTCTCTGCACTTAAGTATGAGATGCCTGGGGTGCCAGGCACTGCTACCGAAGAACATACAGTCCAAGTTAAACAAAACAGAGTCTCAGCTGCTCAGTAATGCTGTGTGAAGAGCTACAGTGCTCATGTACTCTCCGGGCTACCATCATACTGCTTATGAAGTATCAAGTCCCACTTGCAGGTTTTTTTTGAAACAGGAAAAAAAAAGTCCAATTAGGACATTTTTCGTTTCCACTACTCTTTCTTACCAAACTTTAAACAACAGTATCTGTTTCTGTGGACTCCTTTCCACAAAAACACAGAGGACAGGCTGTGTATTCTGAAGAGCTATTATTCATTAGCAGCAGTTGAATGAGTTAATAGACAGGATAAGGATTTAGAACTTTGTGACAGATCTTAACAAAAAGAGCCTGGCCAGTTTTCTTTTAAATGAGAAGTGGTTGCTGGGATTTCTAATCTTTATTGATATGCAGCTATGGAAGTGTACAATACCAGGTAACATTAGGAGTCCAGAATGGCTTATTAAGCACAATTACCTACCAAGCAATCTAAATCCTGGAAAGAACTCAAGGGGAAGTGCCTACAGAAAGTTTCTGCTAATTGTAAGACAGTGAGCAAATAAGGGCCTAAAAATATAAAGCATTAATGAGTCTAGACAGCCAAAACATGACATTTAAATTAAAAAACAATTACATAATATATCAGAAAAGAGAATTAAAGTCTTTTTTTTTAAAATGCGCAAATTGAAAAGCCACATTAAACCTCAATGCCCAAATTGCCCATGTGCTTCTAAGCATCTTTACGAAAAAGAAGGTACCCATTCCTCTAAAGAAAGTATTAGGCATTAGCAATCCTGGGGTACAGTTCAACATTCCGTGGTTTGGACATCTTTAGCACAGTTGTATATCAAGTCTTCTTGGTTTTCCATGCAAAACAGAGAGTACAATAGAGTTTTACATTATATGCATATAATGCAGGCCAGCTAAAAAAAAAACCCAAAACAAAACAACAACAAAACTTCAGAACTGTGCAAGTCCTTGGGACACCTGTGTTACTGAAGAGGTAACAATAAAGGCCTACAGTTTCAACAGCAACTAATTTAAGATTATTCACACAGCACATGTTTCTATGTGTTTCGTATGTTCAAGGGGCTTTAATTTCCCAAGTGCTGAGGTCTCCAGCTCTGCAACTTCAATCACTTTAAACACCTCAAATGGAGTGGCCCAAAATAGATGTACTTCAGTGACTCAAAATTTTTATCTCATTTGCTAAGACCTCCATCTCTTTTTTTTTTTCCCCCCCTTAAGGTTTTCACTAAATATTTTTACTCTAAGGGCAAACAATCTTTGTGTTAATTATTTTAGATGAGTGAACTTCAGGTTTTCCACGGAACCCCCGGCAATTTAGTCACCTAAAGAACCCTCTTCCTCCTCCTGCTTTCTTCTCTCCTCATCTCAGTTATGGAAACAGCTTCTAGTGTCACCATCCCTCCTCACAAAATGATTGCATTGTAACGAAGGCCAATATGCAAAGAACAAGGTTCTGGAACCAACACTGGTTTAAGTCTTCATGATCTTCTCCCTTCTTTTATTCTTCCTTTCTTCTACTGTGTAAACGATGCAGCCATTGGCATGGACAGAGCTGAGCAACCTCCACAATAAGAATCAGGCAATATAATAATTGAAAACATATCCTGCAGCTTGATAGACGTACAGAAAACACATGCAGTTGTTATGATTAACTTTATACTGAAGTCTATTGTATACTATACAGGGACTGTATTAGGATGGTTACAATAACTTAACGGTTATCTGCTAGAAACCAAGTATGGCAAGCTGGGCATCGTAACACAATTTGCAATGGCAGTTCTTTGCATTTGATGATCCTGCTTCTCAATGTATCCATATCCATTCAAAACCAGAACTGAATTGCTCAAGTCTCTGTCATTTTAGAGTGTTCTTGCATAAGCAGTAAGTTGTGCACATAAAAGTACCCCACGGTGAAGTCCTTTGAAAGGTATTACTATTCAGCAACAGCCACGTTCTGTAGAGATGCTGTTGAACATCTCTGAAGGGAAGGGACTGGAAGAGGCAGGATTGCAAGGCAGCAGCCTTCCACTGGGAATGGGAAGATCCCAGACTGTCCCTGAGGCCCTAGAAGACACTTTGAGCTCTGCTGTCTGCAAACTAGTGTGACTGTTCACTCAACTCCTGCTCAGATTTTGGCTAAGACACAGCTCATGCTAAGGCCTGATGTATGCTGGGAGTAGTGCCATTAGGTCAAAGCGAGGGCAACCTGTAGGCAGCACACAGTGGCCAGAAAGAGCTAAAGGTCATTATGCAGACACTATCATCTGCAGCTTGCCGTCTCCTGGAGCCATAATCCTTGCATACTGGTTGTCTGGTAGTTTCTTCAGAATCTGCTAAGTCATGGAAACAGTATAGACCAAACTTCCAAGCTGGAGGTTATAAATACATCAGTTTACCCAAAAAGCTTTTGAAGTGGATCCAGCAGTAGCTCTGGACTGCTGAAGTATTCGTGCTCCTGGTGTGACACAGGGGATGCCTACACCATGACAGAGGAGAAAGGAGGAGCACTCTCACCATCGGTTAGGTAATCATTTTCCTCATAGGTGCACAAGTTGCGAGTTATGAATTAGGGAACTTGTGAGTTAGAAATCTCATGAATTAAGCGATGAATTTGTGAATTCACGTGTTAAGACTAGTCTGTACAAAGGGGACTCAGCCCTTGTTTACCATGTTTGTTTCCTTTCCTAATGAGCTCATAAAATAAAGCTTAATTTATAGAGTATGTTGTCCTTAAAATTTGAGGGATCCAAAGGGACTGTGACAGCTACATACTGCTATTGATAAGAAAAGAACTTCACAGTGTTCCCATTACAAAGTTCTGGTTGGTTTCCTCTTTTTGCTTTTAGAAGCAAAAGGATTAAACCTGCTATCAATGGAAGAAATCCAGTCCCCTGACCTAAAGATCACAGTAAGATCATGTTAAACATGTTTTCACCGTAACCTGAATTTGAGTGCAATTCCCTCCTCAGCATACTGACTTAGAACGTCTGCTATCATTGCCTGAGAATTCTCAAGCACTCAAAAAATCTGTGTGTATGCAACAGCACAGTCAATAGTATGAGTAGTTTGGATTTCTCTGTAAAATGAAATCATGTTGCATATAGATTGCAAGAAGAAAAGTATAAACAAAACTTTTAGCTCTTATTTTCATTCCTAGCCAATCTCTGCCTGGAGAGGAAGCAGTTTGCTTTCACTGCAGTATCTGCATCCTTTGTAGGCGGTCAAGTGTGTTGTCCTCCCAGGGGAATAAAGAAAAATTCTGTGCATGAAAACTTATGAGTTTCCAACCCTCTACGTGGGAGTAGTCCACAGAAGAGAAAGCCTTTAATTAAAAACAACTTTGGAGCTTAAGCCCTGCTTGCTCAACTATTTGCAGTCCTTCCACTTACAAAAGCTCATTGGGATCCTACATACAGGAAGCCAAAACATTTAGGCTCAACTAACCAACCTTGAGAGTTTTCAGTGCTGGTAATATACTTTCTTGCTTTAGTAGTGCTTTAGTACTAGGTGTATCCAGAGATAGAGTACAATACCTCTAAGCTCTTTCTGAAATCTTTGCTTTCACAAAGTTAAGGCACATTCAACTACACTATAAAGCTATATTCATGCTATCTCATGCCTTTTACCAGAGAAATAAAAAAACTCTGAAGAACAGTATCACTTTATCTGAATTCCGCTGCTAGGGCTGGAGTCATGCTGTTTCCATGTGCAAACACCATGTGGTATATCCTGCACTTTGCTGACAAGAAGCAATCTAATACTAGGCTTCTGAATCCTAAACAAACAATATTGTAATCCACTGTCAGCTGCACAATAACTGCTGCGCTCTGTCAAAACATACTTTAAAAGATAAACATGCTACAAAAACCTGCAGGAAAAAAGATCAGATACTAGTCCTGCCTGAGCTGTAATGCTTTCTTCCACATGCCACCGCCCCTCAAATATTACGCTTGCAGAAATGCAGAAGTAAATGTGGATATGAGTTCTTACCTTTGCATCAGAACAAACACACTGCTGCATGAGCACTTTGAAGAATATTATTTAGAATAATAGTATCAGAACAGATTGAGCAGAGTGGTTTCAGGCTAGAAACCAAACTCCAGCTAGTAGTACTTCAACTTCCAGGATGGACAGGAAAGCTTTAGAAAGCAGTATTTAAGACTGCAACAAATGACATTGACTGGAAGCAACTCTGTAGGGTTATATTCTCTGGTAAAGGCAGACCAAGAGCAGGACTTCCTTACAGGCATGCTGCACACCGCTATATTCTTTCTGGGCTCCAGGAATGCGCTTCGTAAGAACTGCAGTGCCAGGAGGTAAATATTGGGGACAGCCACTGAATGTCCGTGTGCCCAAATCCCCAGAGCCTGATGCACCTCCAAACACATCTCTCCTGCGTTCAGGCTCTTCAGTCAGGCTGGGTGAGGAGGGGGACCTGTGTTATGCAAAACATTCACAGTTCAAAGTCCCTCTTAGGAATTCTAGTACCAAACTCTTTCCTTGGGATTTGAACACGAGGCTCAGGGACGAGAAGGAAACTATATGTAGTAGCTCAGAGCATTTATCCCTGAAGTAGGAGAGCAGGGTTCTAGACTTGCCTTGGGCCTCAAAACGCAGTTTTAAGTATCTACGTTAGATGAGGGCATGTATCATTCCTCTTGCTATTAGGAAGCCACAAAAACAATGTACATGAGACTGCAGAAAAAGCAAGAGGGATTTTAGCTCTATAAACCTGGTAATTAAAAGCATTCTTATGCTATGGAACAATTTTCAGTTCTTAATACTGCTTACACAGTTTGGATTAAAAACAAAAATCCTTGCATAGAAATGAAATGACACAGTCCTGGCAGCAAAGATCAGAACTCGGGAAGCTCACACTATGTATCCCAAAGCACAGAGAGAAAAGTGTGCATCAGGGTCTCCAGTACAGTACCACCAGGTGAGTATTAGATTAACTTTCAGAGGTTGAAACATAAAAGTAATCTCTTTTAAACACTCTAAAAGACTAACAGTGACTAAAAACAGGACTAGATGTATATCCCTGCATGAGTTATTCAACAGTAGAAAAAAATTTAAACTTTTATGAAAAAAAAAACCAAACCCATAAACCCACAATCATTTAGTATTCTGAAAGCATTAACCCAAGGGAGGAAAGAAAGCCTGAAGACAGACACATCTTCACACTCAACAATAAACTGAAAACCTAATTCACTAATAATCTTTTAGATTTTCAATATTTTAATATACCATTTTGCAGGATAGCAAATCTTGAAGAACGCACATTCCAAAGCAAATCAGTATATCAGCTTCATTTTAGGACATACTTTGGACACGTGCTGGATCATCTTGTCCAGTCACAGAAGTTCTCTCCATCCTAAATTGCTCTATGATTCTTACTGCCTGTCAGTGTATAACAGCAGTTTAATACAGACACATGCATATTAATGGGAAGTTAAACAGGCAGTGTTTAGCTTACCTGAAGCAACTTTTAAGTTGTGGATCAAGTAAGACTGACTATTCAAATGAATCAGCACCAGAAACTAAGTTCTGATCTCAGCATCCAGGGAGCAGTCAGAACAGTTAAACCTTCTGTCCTGTTATATTAACAGATAACTATTGGGATTTCTTGCTTCTGCTTACACTTCTCTGGGTGATGTTGCAAGATGAGAGGAAATGCAGAGTGCAGTATAATATAATTGGTAGATAATATTCAGGAGCCATTTTTGGGGTTTTTTTTTGTGTGGTTTTTTTGGGGGGTTTTTTGGGGTTTTTTTTTTTGGTTTTTTTTTTTTTTTTAATTTGCTTGCAGAGGTCAAGTTGCCCTTCATGTATTTTATGAAGCAGGACTTTGCCTTGAAGCCCAAACTTCATTATCTAATCTATGGTTAGTTTTAACCTTGCAGTTGTCTGTCAGACAGAAGTGCCAAGGATGTTGCCTTAGTCCAAACACAGTGGTAGAAAGCACACATTTTCTCCAATGGACACAGTCTACCACAGAATGACATTGCTTCCACACTCACTGAAAGACAACAGATTCCCCCTAAAACTTTTGAAATAGTCCAGCACAAAGAAATTTTTGTTAACATAGAGTTTATGAGAACTGCACAAAACTTTAACCTACCTATGTCCTGTGGCCTTAGTGCCAGCTCATTGCAGGAACATGTAGAAAGAGACTAAAATTGCACCAGTGAAGATGTAGACTGAGCTTCAGGCTCTGAGATCCTTAAATTGGCCTAGGGCAATACCTGTGTAGAGACTACAGGAAACCTCCTGCAGAGGTCAATCTACAGTCTCAATATTTAGCCAGCATTGGCACTCAAAAAACCACCAAACCCCACGCTCCAAATCCCCTGTGTGACTCCTGACAGAACACAAAAATCAGCTAACAGGCCGTAATGACTAATTACACACAGGTATTTGCTCATTGCCGCAAGAGAAAGCTGAAGAAAATGCAAAGCACTAAGACACAATGTAAAGCCTAATTAAAATTAGGAAAGCTTAATTCAATTCAAATCCAGTTTAGCATAAATCACTGCCAATGGAGCTTATCGTCTGAACTATAAAACAAGCGCGACCTTCCTCTTGCTTAATGGAAGAATCAATCCAAGTAGGCCAAATGTCAGATGTCAGCTAGCACGGAGTGTGGGATAAAGTGTGGAGACACACACACAAGTTTTGGTAAATAGCAAAATGAATGTAATGAAAACCAAACAGAACTGCTAAGGCAACACTGAGGCGCTCAAATCCTCATAGCTTAAAACTAGGGAATTCAGCATCAGAACCACTTGCCCAAGCTTATCAAGACACACACAGCTCAACCTCCGGTTTACCTCTGTGGTTTCATACAGAAAGGCAGATAGGCGTTTTAGAAACACTCTTAAAGAGGAACTATTACTATGTTCAATTTTTTTTTATTATAAAAGAAAGTAAGTCATACCATCTTGTACATTCCTGGAAGCTTTCAAGTGAGCAAATACCACATTTGTTTGACTAATTAGCACTTTTTCTCAGTATTCTTAAGTTTCTGTGCAAACTGAGCAGATAAAGTGTGGCTGATACACCAAGGAAAAGGTTATGCTATTATAATGCATGCACGTGTCCTCATACCCTTTTTATATCGCTGCAGATGGGTCTACTGCAGCTCAAGAGCATATTTTGCCAATGCTATGCATATCTCAGAGCTGAGGTATGAAAAAAAATAACAAGCCATGATGGATTCAGTTGAGAATCTCTGACTAACAGACTAAACTTTACATATCACAGTAAAAACAGAATCTAAATTAACAACCAAAAAAGAGGCAAGGAGAATCTCCATCCCTTATTGGATATGGCGGGGAACATTGTCACCAAGGACGAGTGAGGTACCAAGGCTGAGGTACTTAATGCCTTCTTTGCCTCAGTCTTTAATAGCCAGACCAGGTATCCGCACGGTATTCAGCCCCGAGCTGGAAGATGGGGATGGAGAGCACAACAAACTCATAATCCAGCAGGAAACAGTTAAGGCCCTGTTAAGCCACCTGGACACCCACAAGTCTATGGGACCTGATGGGATCCACTCGAGAGTACTGACGAGCTGGCGGAAGAGCTTGCCAAGACACTCTTCATCATTTATCAGTAGTCCTGGTTAACAGGGGAGATTCCAGACAACTGGAGGCTTGCCAATCTGATGCCCATCTACAGGAAGGGCTGGAAGGAAGATCCGGGGAAGCAGGCCTGTCAGCATGACCTCCGTGCCAGGGAAGATCATGGAGTGGTTCATCTTGAGAGTGCTCATGGGGCATATGCAGGACAACCAAGGGATCAGGCCCAGCCAGCATGGGTTCATAAAAGGCAGGTCCTGCTTGACCAACCTGATGTCCTTCTATGACCAGGTGACCCGCCTAGTGGATGAGGGAAAGGCTGTGGACGTTGCCTACCTGGACTTCAGTAAAGCCTTTGACAGCATCTCCCACAGCATTCTCCTGGAGAAACTGGCTGCTCATGGCTTGGATGTATGTACTCTTCACAGAGTTAAGTGGGAAATAGTTTCAAAGGCTTTATTAAAGTCCAGGGCAACAACATCCACAGCCTTTCCCTCAACCACTAAAATCACCTTGTCATAGAAGGAGATCCGGTTAGTCTAGCAGGACCTCTGCCTTTCATAAACCCATGCTGACTGGGCCTGACTGCCTGGTTGTCCTCTACATGCCATGCAATGGCATTCAAGATGATCTGCTCCATAACCTTCCCCAGCACCAAGGTCAGACTGACAATCCTGTAGTTCCCTGGATCCTCCTTCCGGCCCTTCTTGTAGATGGGCGTCACATTTGCTAACTTCTTGTCAACTGGCGCCTCCCCAGTTAGCCAGGACTGCTGATAAATGATGGAAAGGGGCTTGGTGAGCACATCTGCCATCAACTGGCGCCTCCCCAGTTAGCCAGGACTGCTGATAAATGATGGAAAGGGGCTTGGTGAGCACTTCTGCCAGCTCCCTCAGTATCCTTGGGTGGATCCCATCCAGCCCCATAGACTTGCAAGTGTCTGAGTGGTGTAGCAAGTTGCTAACCATTTCCCCTTGGATTATGTGGCTTCATTCTGCTCCATATCCCCTCTCTTCCAGCTCAGGGGGCTGGGTATCTGGAGAAGAACTGGTTTTACTATTAAAAGCATTAATTACCTCAGCCTGTCCCTCATCCTTTGTCACTATGTTTTCCCCCTGCATCCAATAAAGAATGGATATTCTCCTTAGCCCCACCTTTTGTTGCTAATGTATTTATAGAAACTTTTTTTATTCTCTTCCATGGCAGTAGCCAGATTAAGTTCTAGCTGGGCTTTGGCCCTTCTAATTTTCTCCCTGCATAACCTCATGACATCCTTGTAGTCCTCCTCAGTGGCCTGCCCCTTCTTCCAGAGGTCATAAACTCTCCTTTTTTTCCTGAGTTCCAGCCAAAGCTCTCTGTTCAGCCAGGCCAGTCTTTTTCCCTGCCAGCTCATCTTTCAGCACATGGGGATGGCCAGCTCCTGAGCCTTTAAGATTTCCTTCTTGAAGAATGTCCAGCCTTCCCGGACTCCATTGTCCTTCAGGACTGCCTCCCAGAGGACTCTGTTAACCAGGCCCCTAAGCAGACCAAAGTCTGCCCTCCTGAAGTCCAAGGTAGCAGTTCTGCTGACCTCCCTCCTTGCTTCTCCAAGAATCAAAACCTATCATTTTGTGATCACTATGCCCAAGACAGCCTCCAGCCATCACATCACCCACAAGTCCTTCTCTGTTCACAAACAACAGGTCCAGCGGGACACCTTCCCTAGTTGGCTCACTCACCAGCTGTGTCAGGAAGTTATCTTCCACACACTCCAGGAGCCTCCTAGACTGTTTCCCCTCTGCTGTATCGTATTTCCAGTAGACATCTGGTAGTTGAAGTCCCTCACGAGAACAAGGACTAGCAATCATGAGACTTCTCCCAGCTGCTTATAGAATATTTCATCTGCCTCTTCATCCTGGTTGGGTGGTCTATAACTGACTCCCATCTATCATATCTGCCTTGTTGGCCTTCCTTCTTGATTCTTACCCAAACATTCCACTTTTTCATCACCATTGCCAAGCTCTAGACAGTCAAAACACTCTCTAACATAAAGGGCTACCCACCACCTCTCCTTCCTTTCTGAAGAGTTTATAGCCATCCACTGCAGCTCTCCAGTTGTGTGAATCATCCAACCACGCTTCTGTGATGGCAATTATATCATAGTTCTCCTGCTGCACGATGGCTTCCAACTCCTCCTGTTTGTCACCCATGTTGCATGCATTAGTATAGATGCACTTCAGTTGGGCTATTGATCCTACCACTTTTTTGGGAGGGAGGAGCCCTAATTCCTATGTGACCATTGTCAGGTGCTTCCATGGTTTCTAACACATCACTAACCCTTTCATCTTCACTGCTGTGTGGATCTCCATCCCTTACCTCCACAGAGATGGCAGACCTCACTAGCACACCACCCCTCAAACACTGGCATGCCACTTACAGGCTTCTCTCTAGCAAGCCTGATTATATCCCTTTCCCCCTTCAAGTCTAGTTTAAAGCTCTTTCAATGAGCCCTGCTAACTCCTGTGCAAAGATCCTTTTCCCCCTTTGAGACAGGTGCAGCCCATCTGTTGCCAGCAGGTCTGGTGTCATGTAGACCGACCCATGATCAAAAAACCCAAAATTCTGCCAGTAACACCAGGCTCAGAGCCAGGTATTGATCTGCTGGCTCTTCCTGCCACATATGGCATGGCAGAAAGTAGCGTATACATGCTTTAGACATGGACTGACAGACTGCTTTCAGCCACAGAGAATTGCAAGCAAGTCCCACACTTAATATGGTTCATGTACCGAAGTCAAGAAAATCATACAGGTTTACTGAGTAGAGAACTAAGCCAACACCACGACTTAACAAGAAATATATTTTAATGTATCTCATGGTTCTGGCATTCGCTTGTATGTCATGACTTTTATTTCAAAGAAACAGATGGAGAGTGCAGTCACATAGAAGGGAGGAGATGCACAGGCCGCACATGCTGTACACACTGTTTACAGCTAGCTGGGAAACAAGCCACTGCCACACCACTCCCCAGCCCCAGAACTGAACAACTCCCTTTTTTCCAAGACATCTGAAAAAAAAAAAAAAACCATCCCCATCATCACTGGTTACACTGAAATGCCAAGACCATAGTAATCGCTACATTAAATTGCTTGAATAAAGCCTTTGTTTCTTTATTTAAAAGTCTAGCAAGCTTCTTCTATCTATTTTAGATTATACTTGGAAATACTTTAAGATGAGAAATAATCTACATCCTTACAGAAGCCTTATTAGAACAACACATTTCAGCTTCCTGATTGTGTATCTACTTCAGATGCAAGTCTTCTGATCTTGATATAATTGACCACAGCCAATCATCAAAACAATTTGTTTGTGTTACAGGATGGGCACTAACAGAGTTTTCTCTTTATGTACTATCATAGCTATCTGATCCTATCTAAGCCTCTTGAAATCAAGTGCATTTCTGAAGTCTTATGTTTCTTAACCAAGTTAAAAATATATGGAAGAGCATTATTGTCAGAGAAAAACATCCAAACCTATCTACAAATGAACATCACTCAGTCACTCCTCTCCCCATTTACTGAAAACTCTGAGCAGAGTCATTAATCATCTGCTTTCCTGTTTGGATAGACAGGGTTCAGAAAAACATGTAAATAACATCTAATAACTTTTTCCAGCATGGAGGAGAGTGGGCCTACATACAGTACCTATGTTTTGGTTACTCTCTTTTTACCTTTTACAGTAGAAGTGTTGCCAACAAAATTAAGCATCTATTGTCCAAGCATGCTCTGTTTCAACTAATAACCACAAACTACTGGTGATATTATGATACTAAATTAGTATAACAGTATTGAAGCTTGAAAGTAAGGTTCTTGGATATGGCAAGAGAAGACACATTGCCAATCTCTAATGCATAATCTACGAAGACCATCACGGTTGACAAGGTCTTATTTTCCACTCATGAACACAAAGAGAGCACCACCAGCCTGAAGAGGCTCAAACATGCACTTTGCTTCACACATACTCATAGATTCACAGGAAAATTAAGCACATACATAATGCCTCCTGAGAGCAAGGATCTGACTACAAACATCTTTGAAAAGATTACCTTTCTCCAAATCAGAGAAGTGAAATAAAAGTTATAAACCTCCTAAACTATGTTCTGACTTCAGATCACATACTTGTGCTAAAACAACATAGTTTTACTTAGTGAAGTACCGTAAGCACAGAACTGCATATACCAGTTCCCTGCCAGTATTCTGGTTCAAGAGGCCTTTATCCAGAAAAATGAGATGAGGATCTCCCATACCCTAACAAATGGTGCTAAATCATCAGGCTACAGGATTTTAAGGATAACCGTTCCAGACACCCTTCCATTTCACATGTGTAACTAAGGTGTTCCCTGCAGCAGGGACATGAACCTTGGGAATCTCCCAGAGATATGGCTGTCAAGAGACAGAAAAGCAAACTGTTTCAATGTACCCAACCAAGGAAATTCAGCTTAGGAAATCCTGCAGTCTGGTTGTGGTAGAAATGCCAATTCAAATGCCCTCTGGCAAGGGAGAGACTTGAACCTTACTTAGAAGTTTGCTCTCACCACTGATCTGTTAAACAAAAACACAATGCAGTGAGTTCTGGCAGTCGAAGACTTTACTTCCCTTCCTAATAATCCAAATTTATAGAAAAGTCTGGGGATGAAATGAAAAACTGGGGAAAAAGAGGGCTGGTGGTAAGAAAACATTTTTTCAATGGTTTTTTAATTTTTCTATCTTGAAAAGCACTTTGCTGGTAAACTGAAAACGATCACTCTGAAAATAATAATTCCTTACCCCGCACAAAGAGACACACAGAACCACAGAATATTTATTTTTAGAGGCAATCTGGAATCTTAACCTTTGGGTTTTGTTTGAAAGCACATGGGTCTTCAGTCTTTTTTTTTTGTGAAGAAACAAAGCCTTGATATATGGAATTCAAGGAAATGCTTTGTCCAAAACGTAATAATCCTGTTACAGGTGACAGGTGTCAGGCTTGACCAGCTCTGTGCCAAGCTCTGTGGTTCTATAGCTACCTGGAGAAGCTTTAAAACTTCAGTTAGAAGTCTCCTCAGACCTAGTAACGGTTATACAAAAGAAATCTAAAATTATTTTTTAAAGTACAAAGCCAGACGCAGAGTGAAGCGGGACAGGCATCCACGTTTCTCTTCCTATTTAGTGACAAATAATCTGAACGTTAACTTGAAGGTATTTGTGAGATTTTTGCAGATTTGACAAGTGAGATAGACTTTAAATCTGATTTCATTTAGCTGCTATTTTTAACTCCTCACTTCAAGATATCAATTCCTAAAGCATGTTTCCTTGAAAACTAGAACACAAAAGGTAAACTTTTATTTCTTTAAAGGCTATAAATTCTCATTTCTAAACATTGTGAAGCTAGCTATCCTTTGCAGAAAGCAGTCTACAGAATTGCCAACCCTCAAGGAAAAAAGATTGTATCAGTTACATTACTCCAAAAAGCAGAGTTTCTTTCCCGCCAGAGAGAGAAATTACTAACGTGCATTGCAATTAGTGCAAAAATCAATACTATCTTTGCAGTTGCAGGCTAAGAAAACTACATTTATTTACTGCTATGCAAACATCAGGTGGAAAAACTTGGAACTGTTGTTAGAAGTTGGGCAATATGCACATATTTTTCCTCTGAAATGTTTAATGACTGTGTATAATTAAACACCTGTCAGGTGAGGTCTTCTACATCTTGCTACTACAAAGATTAGAATATTTCACAATTCCCTAGTGATCAACAAATTAATAAAAACGAAACTATGACCTCAAAAAGGTCAGTCACATTAACTTTAAAGTTAGATTCCACAGGAAACACATGATCCCATTCTTTTCACTGCTTTACAGAAAAAAACAACACAGCAAGCGGAGCAGCAAGAGGATGCAAAACCTTGCCAAACCTCAATAAATTCATGAACAGAAGTATGAAATGATTTGCCTGCAAGACACAGGGCTTGGACATCGTGAACCATGTCCCAGGTAGTAAAGAATGAATAAAACACTTTTGAAGCAGAAAAGCTAGGCTTTCCTGCCTCTTCACGTAAATGGCATTTCTACACACCACCCTCCCCATCATTTATTATCAATACTTCTGTCCTTGTTTCCAGACACACTGTCTCCACTTACATTCCATTTTCAGTTCGCCATCAGTTGGCAAGAAAATGATGAATCCCAATTCTAAAAAAGTCACTGGCAGAATTTTTTTTTTAAACGTAACACCAGTGTATTTCCTTAGAAACGGTCATAGTATTCAACTTGAAATGCATTCCAGAAACTTGAAGTACCAGTGCTGCAAATGTAAATAAACTATTTAGATCTGGATATAAGATCTGAGTTTTATGTAAGGACAGATTTACATAGGACAATAAGAAAGCAAAGGAAAAGAAGCCTTAAATGAGAAAGCAAGAAGCTACATGTAATAAAAATGTGAACAAGTGAGGAAAAGGAAAGAAACAGATGCACACATCATGGTACGCATCGGTTTCAACTTCAGCTATGCTATCCCACCAGTCTGAACAAGTGCAAGGTCATCGAAGTGCTGCAACACAGATAGCAAGAGAACAAGAGGTACATTGTGCAGTGTTCAAATCTGGAGTGGGGAATAGAGACACAGAAGGGATCAAAAGCATCTCCTGTAATCCAAAAAATGCAGCAAAATTCAAGGATCCCAGGGATAACACTGCCAAAGCAATCTTGGTTTTTTTCCTGTACTGACTCAATCCAAAGACAGTATGAGAAAGGTAAATACACAGTAAGTTGAAACGTGCAAAAGAAGCAATGAAAACGTGAGAGGCAGCACATTTCCTTTGACACTATTTCTTGCCTCAACCAGAACTTCCTGGCATGTCAGAGGAAAAAAAATAACTCTCCCTGAACCAGGGATCCTTTTAGAGAGCACCCAGGAACTCGTCCCATCTCTTCGTTTCTTTCAGTATATACTAGCAGCAAAGACAAAGGGGGAAAATCATGGGATGAATGAATGAGATATTTTCTGATTGATGACCTGGGACATTCGGATGAAAAAAGAAATTCCACCCTGCTTACATGGCAAAAACATGTTTCTGGAAGAGAGCACACTCAGGTTTATTAGTCCGGCCAGTAGCAGAAGTATCTGTCTTTGACCTTCCTGAGCTGGACATCTACTTCATGAAAAACACAGGCCACAACACACTCCAGCAGTTAGTCATAGCTGGAGGATACAAATTAAGTCTCAATGCTCAAACACCAACAAAGTCTGGTTTTGTTGCTTATTAAGCTTCCCTGGAAAATGTAGTATCACTACTCAAACAAATGAAGTAGTGTGGTACTAGTGAAAGCCTCTTGAAAGGTCTCTCAAAACAAAGATTTTGGTCAACTATATTTAAGACTTTGTGCAAGTTAAAACAATTTCGAGAGCCACCAGAACTACACTGAACTTCAAAGAAAAAGTAAGTCTGTAATCCTCAAGCGAGTCTATTTTTGTCCACTTTTCATATTTGAAGGTTAATTATTGGAAGAAGAAAAAAATCCTCAAAGAAGGTCACTATTCTGTTTTGAAATAGAGTAGATACAGGACTGAAATTCTAATTTATCAACCAAAAGTTTCATGAAGTATAAGGGTCCTGGACCACCTATTGCTCACCAAAAAATACTTTGTCCTGAACTACTACTTCTCAAAGCTGTAGAGACAATTCCAGAGAATCTACAACACCTGAAGACTGTAAGAGGTGGCATACTGGACCAAGACCAAATGTCCATCCAGCCTGTAAATCTGTCTCCAACAGGGATTCATCACTAAGCATGTCACTGATATTGACCTTACACAGTAGACCTTTGAAGCCCCTAAGGGAAAATCCATCACCCTTGAGGGCGACTAAGATTTTTTCACCATCTGGTCATATAAAACACATTTATCCCAGCTAGCAGCAGCTTACCTTTGCTAGTAAACAGTTCAAAGGCAATTACAACTGTGACTATGACATTCAAAAGGAAACAGCTTGCATCACTATGAAGTCTCAGCAGAAGACAGCTCTCCTGCATGACTTGCATGAAAAAACAGCAGAGAGAAGGGTGGTGCCCCTTTGGAGGAAGATGTAGCAGGACCTGAAACCTTCACTGATGCTGTTGTAGAAAAGATTTGAGACCTTGCTTCAGTAAGCTAGAAGACAAGAAATATTTTGGACATTAAAGTTCCCAAGCCATAAAAACAAAAGGAACAAGGAGTCACAGCAAATGCCTAGGGAACAACAAAAAGACTGCAAGAATACTTCATAGTTCTCCTGAAAGCCCTATTGGCTTCCAACTGGTCCCAATTCTAGCACTCATAGGTGTGACTTGTATTTATCAGCCTCAAGAGGATTTCCCTTCCACTCTTCAGCCTCCACAGCTTCATGGCAAGGACCTCCACAAATCTAATTCTTGCGGTATGAAGAATTAACTGGTTTCTGAACTAGGTTCCTATTAGCTTCATTTGATATCCATTGGTTCTTGTGCTGCCAAAGTGAATAAAATAAGTCCTGTTTGCCCTCATCTCATTCATCATTTTGTAGGCTTTCCTCCTACATTAAGCTGTTTTTCTTTTGGACTGAAAAGTCCTAGCTTCCTAAATTGCTCACGTCTCTCTCATTCCTACTACCCTCCCCTAAGTATTTTTCGGTTCTCCTGCCTTCTCTCCGAGATGAGCAAACCAGACTGCAAAGACTATCCAAAATACGTCAAACAACAGGTTTATATGTGCATATAAAGCTGTGTTTCTTCTACCGTTTTATTTATTGACTGACACTGAATGAAAGGGGATTTTTAAGTACAAAAATCTATTACGACTCCATCATTTCAGCTGGGAAAAAATGTTTTAATAAACAACACACTACAAGTTGACCTTTTGCCTCATGCCCCAAAACAGACAGCAAAGTGAAGTCACATAACAACAAATTAGATTAGTGATGCTTATAAAGAAAAAAAAGTGGTTTATTCAAAACAAGCAAAGATAAATAAGTAACTCTCCCCATGTGAGGATGGTCAAGCAGCATCTTGATGAATTTTCAGCAGGCACATACCTCCTGTTCTCATACAATGAAATCACTCAAAGAGCATGACTAACATGGCTCATTTCAAAGTGACAAATAAAGGAGTGACACTCTAGTCACCTGGCAGCTAGCCACAGACTTGCTCCACTGACAGGTATTTACTCAAATAATAGTCACAACAAATACTTAAATACTTTAACTTGGCAGAAGAAAACCTGACTCAATACCACCACATTCTTAGTTTCCTGGAGTTACAGGTTAACATACATACATATATATGCTCTGGGTAAACACCACCTGGGCAAAATAAAGAGACCAGTGTCTTTATAAATTCTACATGCTGTTTTAGTCAACAGGACTATCTTCACTGCTGGTACTACTCTACCATACAGAATCATCGTATTCTTCAGCAAGAATATGTTGTCGTTACAGGCAGCAACTAATAGTCTGGGAATGTCTGCTTTAGAAATGATCAATTCATCTACATTAAAGAGATACGTAACAGGCCTAGAATGTGAGACTGAAAGTACTTTAATGTATAACCAAAAAGGTCTCCCAAATACAAGACAACCTAAGACAGTCTCAGCAGCTAAAGTTAGACTTCAAGAAAACACAGCATTTTTAATGCTGCACATGTGTGTATATGCATCTATGAGCTATACTTCAGCAAAGCTCCTATATAGTATACAGAGTGCATGTTATATGTGGATGTATATATTTCTGCTAGTTATCATTCTACACTATATTAAGGACAATGGAAGTAAGTACTTTCAGCCATGCAATATTACTGCCTACCCTTACAGGGCTAAGAAGAACACCAGTGTGGTTGTAAGAAAAAGCTCCTGTACCTTTATGCTTGCCTACACTTCAAATACACAGAACTTAAACATGAGACAAGCCGTCATTATGGCAAATGACCAAAGTCCTGTTTAGTTATACTGGTCCCTCACCTGCTTCAGTTATCAACAGAATACTACTACTACTGCAAAATACTGTATTTGCAATAAAAGGAGTTGTAGAACGGTATTCTATACATGCAAGTGCTGAAGGAGGTGTGATTGGTATGGAAGTCTACCACTTAAAAGCTGACATATGTACATAAGACAAATTAGCTTTAAGCAAGGCCTGTAAACTGTGACAAGCCAGAGAAGAAATTGCATTCTGCTCACAGACTCCAGCACACATCGGGAAGAGTTTCCCCCACTTGCTTCACCAACACCATAAAACAGTGGACTCAAAAATCAAAGTAACATGAAAAGTAATACCAATGCATAATCTGATAGTATATACTTTTATAGTGTTTAATTCCAAGTTCTGTTATTTTCACTACATCAAAAATTAATCACATTGCCAGGAAAAACATTATCTGCTACTGTTTTCTTTTCCTGACACAGCTCTGTTCAGGATTTTTGGCAATGTCTGACTTGCCAAGCTGAGGATGTCTCCTTACATCCAGCACTGTGTTTTAAAGGTACATTTACATTAAGAATGGGAAACAGCTGGACTGCAGGGTTGTTGGGGGTGTGGTGGGGGCATTTTACATAGTCATAGTACTTCTCCTGCAGAACTTTCATTTGAAGGAAGGAAAAAAAAAGAAGAAAAGAAAATGCCCCCCTCCTCAAATGAGGTGAAGTCAAGAACTCTGTCAAACCATAGGGGATCAGGGCCCTCTGCTCAGAGCACATCTACAGCACAATCCAAGAGGCAGCTGCAGCTTGCGATGCCCAAACCCACGTGCAGCCACAGCCAATCGCCTGCCCTACAAGCTGTTGCTGGCACTAAGAGCTGCTGCCCATGAAGACCCAACAACTAGAGGAGCCAGGGACAAGAGTCTCCTCTCATACAGGGCACACTACCCTGTGACAGCTTAGCCTTGAGTCTCCCTCCTACACAGCTGGAGGGGTCATATACTTGCGGATCACATCATCACAGGAGAGATAAACTTGGCAGAACCATTGCAGGTCTACTCTACAACACACCTGTTTTGAGAAAACAGATGTTGCACAGAGCAGGGGAGCGAGGATCTTGCTCAGATTTCTAACCTTATCAAGAAAGGGGTAGTGATGAATATATATGTAGGAAGTTCTTTAAACTTTAGCGTTCTTGGTATGCTTTATGTGCAAGTACTTTCAGAAGGGAGAAGTAAAACTCTTATTTGAAGTTTTTGGTCATAACTTCTTACCTGCAGATGAAGAGAGATGACTGCTTAGGCAGTGGGCTTAGCACAAGCTGCTACTCCAGTCTGTCAACTCTTGACTCCAGGTGTCAACTCTTGCTGACAAGGTCAGTTGCTAGAAGAAAAAGATTGAAACACTGTTATACGTTAGTAAAACTACCTTCTTGAGGGTAAAGTCCTATTCCTACTCCTCCCTTTAATGCTTTGGAAAAAAACAGTGTTCACCTAGCACCTATAGATATGGATATATAACAGCTTGCTACATACAAGTGGTATTTTATTTCTTAAAAGTTAGTTCAAAACAAATGTGGAATATGGCACTTAATTTGCTACCTCTTATACTCGGTGTGACATTTTCCTGCTATAACTACGTGTAGCAAACAACATTTCAACAGCTTTCCAGAACATTATGAAAAACTAAGCGCTTTATTAGGTAGTCACGAGCATCTACCAGTGCTAAATTGTAAGTACAGGAGATTATTTCACAATCTTCTTTGTCAATTTTCTTTTTAAGGAAAATAATCCTCTTCCAGACATAAAAACCTCCAAGTGCTCTCAAACTACACACCATGACTCCCGTGTAGTAGTGAATCATGGCCAATGCATGCATAAGAAGTCAAACAAACTAGGCAAAGGGTAACAAATCCCAAACTGCTGATTAAGACTAATATTAATCAGCTTGGAAGGGACACTTACTACAATGATGTTTAACAGCATCATTGTGCCAGACTTAACAAACGTTGCCTACTACTATATCATAGCCAAGGAGAACATGTGAGAAGTGGTTATTTTTAAACCTTCACAGAATCACAGAATCATTAAAGTTGGAAAGGACCTTCAAGATCATCAAGTCCAACCATTAATCCAGTGCCACCATGCCCCCTAAACCATATCCCGAAGCGCCACATCTACACATTTTTTTTGATCATTTCCAGTGATGGTGACTCCACCACCTCCCTGGGCAGCCTGTTCCAATGCTTGACCACTCTCTCGGTGAAGAAATTTTTCCTAACATGTAATCTAAATCTCCCCTGGCATAAATTGAAACCTGTTCCTCTCACCCTATCACTAGTTACTTGGGA